>NW_028090024.1:0-1514 GCF_014824575.4 Sturnira hondurensis | reverse complement strand
TTGGTCGCTTAGGGTTATTGGCTCTGGGACTTTGAGTTCCTCTTGCGCCATCCTTTGGGCTGTTCGTGCTTGTTAAGTAGCAGGATCGGAGCCCTAGGTTTTCACCACAGCAGGGCAACTCAGTTGCTGGGTTGTGACCTTGTATGTGGGGGCGGGGTCAAAGAGGTACAATGGCTTCCCTCTGCTGCCTGCCGCCGAGACCCCCACCGGCACCGCAGCCACCACCCTCACCAGGCCCACGCGTTTCGTTCCACTGCACTCGTGTGTGCCACCGCTGTCAGCCCTCCACCACTGGGTTCGTCCCCTGGGGCCAGCATGGTCTGTCTCACTGTGCGGGAATGTGCAACCTTGGTCAGTCTGCCCCAAACCGGGACTGGCCTTGGGCTGCCCCCGAGCCTAGCTCCTAGGTAGGGGGATCTGTCCTGCCCGACCCAGTTCCACTGCTGGTTCCGCCTAACTTACCGTCCCCGTTGAACGTTTCATAGCTGTCGGACTTCTGTATAATTCCATTTTCTGGTCTTTGGGTGTGCCCTAGTTCTCCAAAACTTTTGTTGTAGTCAAACTTGGTTGTGGAAGAAGGCACAGTGTTTCCACCTATGCCTCCATCTTGGCCGAAGTCGAAAAGTTTTTTTTTCTAGGCTTCGCTGCCTAGCTCACTTGGTTAAGCTCCATCCCACTAGGTGATGGGATGTCGTGGGTTCCATTTCTGGTCAGGGCACACACAAGAATCAACCAGTGAATCCATAAATAAGTGGAACAGAAAGTCATTTCTTTCTCTGTCCATCNCCCCAGAATTTGAGCCTCTAAAATACCCCCGCCTTTGTGGGGAGGGTGGGTCACTGTTTCTGATCCCAAAACTTGTTTTCAGAGGTGCTGCCACCACGCTGAACCTCTTCACCTTGCAGTCGGGGTCCTACCAGGGTAAACCCACGGGCGCTCACACTGTGTGTTACACACACCAGCCGACTCTGGGTGGCTTTTCTGCTCTGTCCAGTCAGGGCGGGGGTGTTGAAAACCTTCATCTCCACCCACTCTAACCCCCACAGCCCTCTCCTCATTTCACAGGTGAAAGAGCAGAGAGAGACTTCCACTGAGACGCTGTCTGCTTGGCCAGAAATGGGTGCCGCCTGGAGTCCGGGGACCTCTGGTTCCGAGGAATGGGCTACATTTTTCCAGACCCAGGTGCTCCCGGAAATGGTCCAAACATGGGGATTTTTACTATTTGATCCCTTCCCTCCTCCCCCTCCAGCTAACGATGACGATGAAGAATTGCTGTCCCAGGTTCCTACTCAGGATTGACAGCCTGTCCCATGTCTTCTGAGACAGAGGAGACAGAAAGCAGCCCTGCCCCCGACCCCCTGACCCCTCACCCCATCCAAAAAGCCGACCTGACACCCCCCAGAATCACAACCAGGACAAGCTGGCTCTCAGGTCCTGAGAAAATAAGACAAAGCTAGTCCAATTCAGGATTTTGCCTAAACGTGGTCAGAACAATGCCTCCTCCCCCTGAGTGA
>NW_028090023.1:0-570 GCF_014824575.4 Sturnira hondurensis | reverse complement strand
GCTTCTTCAGACGAGTTCTTTCAGGAGCCTTGGTCTCTCCACCTGAGAGAGATTTCATTTTATCCCCCGAGATGTTCTGGTGTGTTTTGTGCAGTCTGCTAGGAACCTGTCTCCCTGCAGAAATTCTAATGTGGCCCACCTTACATAATAAAAAAAAAAAAAGGATGCATTATTTTCACGGCCTCTTAAATATTGAATAATTTGTTTTTAAGGATAATTCTTGGTCAGTGTTTATCTATTCTTGCAATTTCACTCAATTTTCCTAATACCTATTAATGCAATAGTGTGTCTTTATTTGTTCTCAACCACCCTACTACAGATTGCTTGTGAAGTTTAACTCTACTTTAACCTCAGTTTACTTTTAGGTAGCTACATATTGTTACCTACAGTTGACTTAAAGAAATTTTAATGTTCAAATACCTAAGAAAAATTTTCTATAGTTAGGGGATATGTGTTTGATACTACTAAGGTTTGGGGGAGATGCAGTGAGAAATAAATGCTGTCAGAAACAAATACTGCAGTGTTTATTGACAGTTTTCAATAAAATAAATTCAAAAAAGGATGCTTCGT
>NW_028090022.1:0-704 GCF_014824575.4 Sturnira hondurensis | reverse complement strand
CTGAGGGCTGTTCCCACTGGCTGTACAGTGATGGGGCAGCAGCTGGGAAAAGTGGGGCCAAGATGAGAAGTCTCCTTCACAAAGTGCCCAGGAAGGTTGGTCAATGTGGGTACTTTCCATTGCATGGGAGGAGCACAGGCTGTAGAGAAGAGCCTGTGGACTGACCTGCAATTACATGGGAGGTGAGGGCCCAGACATGAGTCTATTCTGGCCCAAGGTCTTTTGCACACTGTCACATACACTCATACACACACAAACCCATCTCAGGAACAAGGAACAGAGCTCAATCCTGTCTCTCTGGGCAGAATCCCAGTGTGGGCCCTGGGGAGCCACCCTCTAGAATCCTGTAGAACCTGCAGTTCTGAGCGAGCCCACCTTGACAGCAGAGTCTTCCTGGGAACACAGCTTGTCAATGTAGCCTAGAAGTCTCAGGTCCAGATATGTCCCCTCTTCCTGCTTCAACTCCTTTCTGTCCTCTTTTTATTCTTTACCTGACAACTTCAGGGCCGAGAGGGCCAGTAACACCAGCTTTTCTGTGAGGACCCTGTACCCTTTCAAGGCCCCAGGGGGAATATCCTTTTGTGCCTTGGTCTCCAGGGGCTGCTGGGGTCTGCAGGTGCCCTGGGCCTTGGGTACCAGCTTCCTGGCAATATGAGCTGGGGCAGAGAGGGAAGAGGAGGGAATGTGAGGGGCTCCAGCTTCCA
>NW_028090021.1:0-554 GCF_014824575.4 Sturnira hondurensis | reverse complement strand
ATAAGTAGCATAGACGGTAGGTAAAAATAGGTAGGGGGAGGGCAAGAATAGTAGGGGAAATATAGAATCTAAAGAACTTGAGACATGTGGTCATAAACTAAAGGGGGAGTATGGTGGGGGAGGGGGTGTGCAGGGTAGAGGGGAATGAAGGGGGGAATAGAACAACTGTAATGGTATAATCAATAAAATATATATTTTTAAAAAGAATGAGATCAAGGAAGAAATTGAAAGATACCTTGAAGAAGAACAAAGTAGGAAGGATCACAATACCTGATAACAAACTGTATTACAAGGCCACAGTAATCAAAACAGTCTGGTACTGGCATAATAATAGACATATAGATCAATGGAACAGAATATAGAGACCAGAAATAAATCTATGTCTCTATGATAAATTAGTATTTGACAAGGAGGGAAACAGCATAAAATGGAGTAAAAATGGCCTCTTCAACAAATGGTGTTGGGAGATCTAGACAGCTTTATGCAGAAAGATGAAACTCAATCACCAACTTATACCATATACAAAAATAAACTCATGAAGATAAAAGACTTAA
>NW_028090020.1:0-862 GCF_014824575.4 Sturnira hondurensis | reverse complement strand
ACTAATAATGAACTTTCAGAAAGGGAAATTAAGAAAACAATCCCACTCACAATTGCTATAAAAAGAATAAAATACCTAGGAATAAATTGAAGCAAGAATGTAAAACCCTGTACACAAAGAAAATTATAAGACACTAAAAAAGAAATTGAAGAAGATGCAAATAAGTGGAAGCACATACTGTATATATGGATAGGAAGAATTAATGTCATTAAAATGTCCATACTACCCAAAGCAATATCTAGAATCAGTGTAATCCCTATCAATATTCCAGTGACGTATTTCACAGACCCAGAACAAATGTTCCAAATATTTATATAGAACCACAAAAGGTCCTGAATAGCAACTATACTTCAAGGCCATACTAATCAAAACAGCATGACACTGGCATAAAAAGCAGATATAGATCAATGGAACAGAAGAAAGGATACCAGAAATAAACCCACACTTTTTTTAAAAAAAATATTTATTTATCTTTAGAGGGGAAGGGAAGGAGAGAGGAAGAGAAACATCAATGTATGGTTGCTTCTTGTGCATCCCTTGCTGGGAACTGGCCCCTGCCGGGAACTGGCCTGCAACCTAGGCATGTGCCCTGACTGGGAATTGAACCGCGATCGTCTGGTTCGCAGGTCCGCGCTCAATCCACTGAGCTACACCAGCCAGGTAAACCCACACTTTTGTAGTCAATATTTGGCAGAGGAAGCAAAGACATATAGTAGGCTAAGATAGTTTATTCAATAAATGGTGGTGGAAAATTGGACAGATATGTGCAAGAGAATGAAGCTAGAGCAGCTTCTTAGAACCACCCACAAGAATAAATTCAAAATGGATTAAAGACTTAAATGTTAAAATTGAAATAATAAAA
>NW_028090019.1:0-23125 GCF_014824575.4 Sturnira hondurensis | reverse complement strand
TTACATGTCAACTCAAATAACATTTTTCATTTCTTCCAAATTGTACACCACCAGTATAGCACCAGTGATTTTTTTCACTTGTATATCTTCACTGTTGTAAAGGATTCTGCAGTCGATATGGGTGTGCGTATACCGCTTTGAATTTGTATTCTCATATTCTTCAGGTAACCCCCCAGAAATGGAATTGCTCTGTCCTGTGGTACTTGTTTGTCAGCCTCTGAGGGACCTTCATCTTGTTTTGTGTGGTGGCTGCATGAGAGTTCTCATTTCTCCGTATCATTGCTGATGCTCATTTGTTGATTCACTGGCAATTGGCATCTTGTTACATGTGTGATGGTATTTCATTGTGGGTCCAAGTTGCATTTGTCTGATGATGAGTGATGTTGAACATCTTTTCATATGTGTATTGGTCATCTTTCTGTCCTGTTTGAAGAAAGGAACATCTGTCCCTATTCAAGACATGTACCATTTTTTAATCAGATTGTTTGATTTTTTTTGATGTTGTGTAAGTTCTTTCTATATTGTGGATATTTAGCATCATTGGTGGGTAACTTTCCCTCTTTGGTAGATTGATTATTTGTTTCTTTGTTTTGTTGGTGGTTTGCTTTGCTGTGCAAAAACTTATGTTGTTGTTGTGTCATTTGTTTATTTTTTTTTGATATATGTACATGTATACCTATATAGGTACAGAAATCCATTGGTAAGATCTACAGCAGATATCATTGACTCTCGTTTATTCCAGTGTTTTCATAGTTCCAGGTCTTCCATTCTGGTTTTTAATCTATTTTGAGTTTATCTTGGTACACGGCATAAGAAAGTGGTCTAGTTATGTTATTTTGTGTGTATTAGTTCAGTTTCTCTTTCACAACTTATTGACACTAACTTGAGTTGAGTTCTGAAAACCCACTACCATTGGACCAGCCTCTCTCACACAACTTAAGAAAGTATTTGTCTGTTCTCATTGTGTGTCCCTAATTTATAGATTAGTTAACCATATGTCTTTGGTCACTTCTAAAATTATGTTACTTTTTTATCGAGGTGTTTTTAAAGATAACTTTATATATTCAGAGGGAAAGTTACCCACCAATGCTGAAGATTTAGAAAATATATGCTTTGCACTAATTTTCTTCCATTCCACAAGTTGTGTTTTTCACCCACTGATGATTAGCCTTAAAGCGCAGAAGTTTTTCTATTTGGTGTAATCCCATTTGTTTCTGTTTACTTTGTTTGCCTTTTCTTTTGGTGTTATAGTGAAAACAAATAGGTCAAAATCTTTTTTATACCTTTTCATTTAGTAGTATAACAGTTACTGGTTTTATGTTAAAATTTTCCTCCATTCTTATTCACTATTTGTATATTATTTCATGTAGGGGTCCAACTTTACTCATTATTTTACACATGGACCACCAGTTTTTTTAGCAGTCTTTGATTATGTGAATATGCTTTTCTTATTTGGTTGTATTTAGTCTCCTTGTTGAAGTGCCTCTGAGCTTACACAGGAGAAGTTGTATGTAGGCTCTTTTATCCACTGTGCTTAATTATTTATGTCTGCCTTAATGGTTTTTATATACTTTATTGATAAGAGACGCTTTGAAATATGTTTCAAAAAATATTTATGTATTTCTATGGAGAGGGGATTGACGGAGTAGAAAAGGGAGAAAAACATTTATATGGGAGAGACACTTGGTTGCATCTGTCCTGCTTCCAAAGGGGAGATGACCTGTAAGCCAGGCATCTGCTCTGACTTGGAATTGAATTGGCCACCTTTTTGGGGGAATGATGCTGAACCCACTGAGTTACACCAGTCAACCTTCATCTTCATTTTAGAATGAACTATTCTATTTCTGGGAAAAGTGTCATTGGGATTTTGATAAATATTGCTTTAAATGTTTGGATAACCCTGGGGTATTACTGATGGCTTACACTAATCATTCAAATGTATGATCATGAGATAAAGTTTTTTAAAGTTTAGTTTATTAATTCTCTTGTGAAAAATTTGCATAGTCCCGCCCTGGCTGGTGTAGCTCAGTGGATTGACCGCGGGCCTGAGAACCAAAAATTTGCAGAGTCCCCAGTGATAAAGTCACTGAAGAATCTTTACTCATTTTATTTTGTTAGCACCAATATTGGCCTTTGCAGTCCCACTGACTTTTTTTGTTGTGTTCTTGTGTACCTATCTCTGTTTTCTTCTTCTCATATATGCCATTTTGTACAAGTATATGTTTGGGATATTTTGTGTGTGTGTAATTTATTGGATCATAAATCAAGCCAAAGCCAGTTGTCTTGCCACCTCCAAAATGGGTTCTGAATCCCAACACAAAGCTGAGATCTGGGCTGGTACTACACCTTTTGACTTACTGTTTTTTAAAAAACTGCTTGAAAAGGATCGAGTATGCCATGATCAAGTACTATTTCACAAAACAGACTGTATAACTCTGACCTTTCATAATTGAAAATATTACCTGTAGCTCTGGTTGTGGTTTCTTGGTTTTCTGGTGCAATCTATCAAGAGTCAGAATTCAGTTTCATCCTAATATATTATGCTGAAAGCAGCATAAACCACAAGAGTCATTACCCTGAGACATAGAGGGGCCAGGAAATCAGTGAAAAGAATAGAGAACAGAGCTCCAACTCTAAACATTTCAGCTAAGAAGTAATTCATCAACTGTTCCATATCCCTGGAAGGAGAAGAANGGTGCAATCTATCAAGAGTCAGAATTCAGTTTCATCCTAATATATTATGCTGAAAGCAGCATAAACCACAAGAGTCATTACCCTGAGACATAGAGGGGCCAGGAAATCAGTGAAAAGAATAGAGAACAGAGCTCCAACTCTAAACATTTCAGCTAAGAAGTAATTCATCAACTGTTCCATATTCCTGGAAGGAAAGGAAATTATATCAAGACATTCTACATCCTTAATGATACAGACAAATCTTACTCTGTTTTCATAGGGAAAACAGAGTAATGTTTTCTCTGTAATCATAGGGATCTAGGCCTCCATATGATCAGCAGACACAAAATCACACTACAAAGACTAGTCTCTTCATAAAAATAAAGTTACTTGTTTCATTAATTTAAATTGTGCACATTTTTGTATTCACACCTTTATTCAGACATAGATTACTGTGTCATTTATGATGGTGACCAATCTTCAAGCAACCAAGGAAGAAAACAGCATTTTTCATTAATTGATTTTTTTCTTTCTTGAATACACACTTTTTGGTGTGACTTTTTCTCGTTATACCTTTTCTTGCTGGGAACATTTAACTTTCTTTAGGAGTACTGAGAAACGGAATGCAGTCAAAACTTGCTGGTACGTTTCTAATACGCTCCCCAGAGTGTCAAACCTGTGAAACTTTATTTTGTGTCTTTCAGCTGTTTCATCTGAAGACAATCAGGCCTTGTTGAGAAAGCCGGGGATGGAAGATTTATTCTCTAACTTAATACTGGTAAGAAACGGAAGGTGTGCCTTTGATATTGTAATGATAGCCTGATAAGAATGTGTGTGATGAGAAAAAGGGTTGTTAAAAGGAGCTTAACTAACGTAGGTCAATTATTCCTTGAGAAAATCCTTGTTACCTCTACAGGTCAAAAATAGTACACATTAGGGAAATATCCTACTTTCAGTCAGTGACAATGCAGATAAATGTGTGTCCAAATATGAAGACTAGAAACCATTTCCTCTGTGTGTATATATTCTTGCAAATGCAGTCAGGACATTTAGGAACTCACATAATCCATGGTGTGAATAATTATTTGAAATGATTGATTAAATTATAGATTTAGATTAATTTTCAGTAAGTGCTTTCTAAAATTTAGTAATATATAATGCATATGGACAATTTAAATATGATCAGTTTCATAGTCTTTTTATTAAAGAATGATTATCCTTTTTGAGAAATAAGGATTGTTTTCATATTTAAGTATGTATCATGTTGTATACTTGGGAGTGATTTTTTAAACAAATCGATTCATATTTAGAGAGAGAAGAACAGAGGGAGAAAGAGAAAGCCAAACATTGTTTTGTGAGAGAAACCGCAGTTGGTTGCCATTTGCACACACCCTTACAGTAGACGGAACCTACAGTCCGGGCTAGCTCCCTGACTGGGACTAGAACTGGAAAGTCTTCACTTTGTGAAACAGAGCTCAGCTGACTAGTCACACCTGCCATGGCTGGGCGCATTTTTCAATACATACAACCAACATTGTTTATCAGATACCACAGAATAGTTATTTGGGAATAAGTGTACATGTGTAATGAAATTAAAGCTGTTATTAATGGCCTGTCTTCATTAATTACCAGAGTACATATAATGAAGGTAGAAGTTACCAAGGTAATGAACATTGGAAACGTTTTGACCATGTGTTTAATCCTTACAAACATCAGTATCTTCAGCTGCCAGACAACCATTATAAAGGCCAGAAACTCTTTGAGAAAATGTCAAGTTACAGTACACATGAGGTTATTCCTATTGTGGAGAAAACAAACAAACAAGGTGAATGTGTCCAGTCTTTGAAGCAGTCCTGCAGTCACATTAAACAAGGCAATATTGGTACCAGCGAAGTCACTTACAAATGTGTACCCTGTAGCAAAGTCTTCAGTCACATACTCAATCGAAATAGACGTAAGAAATGCCAGACGGGAGAAAACCATTCTGAATATAAAGAATGTGGAAAACCATTCAGTCAAATTTCAAGTCTTGTTGTACATCAGAAAATTCATACAGGAGAAGAGTTCTCCAAATGTAAAACACGTGGTGAAGCCTTTAAAAGGCATTCATGCTGTACTCCACATGAGAAAAGAATTCATACTGGGGAGAAATGTTACCACTGCAGAGAATGCGGTAAAGTTTTTAGACAGTCCTCAGGGCTTATTCAACATCAGAGAATTCATACTGGGGAAAAGCGTTATAAATGTAGAGAATGCGATAAAGCCTTTATGTGGTTGTCAGACCTTAAACGACATGAGAGCATTCATACTGGTGAGAAGCTTTACCAATGTAGAGTATGTGGTAAAGCTTTTAACCAGTCCTCAAAACTTAAACGGCATCACAGAATTCATACTGGAGAGAAGCCCTATAAATGTACAGAATGCGATAAAGCCTTTCGCCGGTCCTCAGCCCTTTTGTACCATCAGAAAGTTCATACTGGAGAGAAGCCTTATAAATGTAGGGAATGTAGTAAAGCCTTTAGCGAGATCTCAGGGCTCATTGTACATCAGAGAATTCATACTGGGGAAAAGCCTTATAAATGTAGAGAGTGTGGTAAGAACTTTGCCCGGAGATCATCACTTTATCTACATCACAGAATTCATTCAGGGGAAAAGCCTTATAAATGTAGAGAGTGTGGTAAGGACTTCGCTCGGAGCTCATCACTGTATCGACATCACAGAATTCATTCAGGGGAGAAGCCTTATAAATGTGGAGAATGTGGTAAAGCCTTTACGGAGTCCTCAATCCTTAAAAAACATCAGAGAGTTCATACTGGAGAGAAGCCTTATAAATGTGGACAATGTGGTAAGGAGTTTGCCTGGTACTCATCACTTTATCTGCATCAGAAAATTCATTCGGGAGGGAAGCCTTATAAATGTGGAGAATGTGGTAAAGACTATTCCCAGTCCTCAAAACTTAATCGACACCGGAGAAGTCATGCTGGAGAACCTGCTACGTGTTCCTCATCTCTTAATCAGCATCACAGAATTCATACTGGAGAGAGCCTCATAAATGTAGAGAATGTAATAAAACATTTGGGTGTTCCTCAACCCTTACTCAACATGGAAGAAGTCATCTGAAGGAAAGCCTATCATAAGTACAGAATGTGGTAAATCCTTTAGCAAATCCTTAAATCTTACTCAACATCAGAAAATGCGTACTGGAGAGAAGACCTAAAAATGAAGAGAACGTGGCAAAGACTTTGTGAAGGCTTCAACACTTTCTAGATATCAGAAAATTTGTACTGGAGATTAGCTTTATCAATATAGACAATGTATTAAGCTTTTAGCTCATTCTCCAAACTTAATTGGTATCAGATATTTAAAATGGGGGAGAAGATTTGTAAATGTAGCAGAGCCGTTAGGTGTTCCTGAAATCTTAATTGACATTAGTGAATTTATAGTAGAGAGAAGCCTTATAAAGGTAGAGAATGTGGTAAGGGGCTTAGCCAGTCCTCTCACCTTTCTAAACATCAGAATATTCATACTGGAAACAATATATATTATGTGGTAAAGCCATTAGGCTGACACCTTACTAACATCACAGACATCATGGAGGATAAGAACTACAAATGTAGGGAATGTGTCAAAGCTTTTCACCTGTGTTCAGTACTTCCTCAACATTGGAGAATTTATGCTACAGAGAAACAATAAAATTTGGAAAACTTAACAATACCTTTTACCATTGTTCAACTGTCATTCACCATCAGAGAAGACTTAAAAATGTAATGAATTTGTCACAGTTCTTAATCCTCCTTCATACCTTAATCCACATGTGATAATTCATAGAGGAGACATGCATAAGGTATCTAATTTAAATGTTGCAAAGTTGTAACCAGTACTCAAAGTTGAGTCAACATCAGAGTTCATTGTAAATACAAACAATACAAATGAAAAGAATGTTGAATACTGTTTTTCAGTATTCACATCTTATTTGATATATAAGAATTCATACTATAGCCCTGGCTGGTGTGGCTGAAGTTGACTGAGCACTGGCCTGCAAACTGAAAGTTGCTGGACTGGGTCCAGTCCCCAGTTGGGGTCATGGGAATGGGAACTGATCAACACATTTGTCCCATGTTAACATTTCCCTCCTTTCTCTTCTCTCTAATAGTAAATGAAATCTTGGTTTCTTAAGAATTTATTTTCAGAGAGAAGGAAAGGAGAGAAACTCATTGTGTGGGTGCCTCTCACGCGCCCCCTACTGGAGACCAGCAACCCAGGCATGTTGCCTGGACTGGGAATGGAACCAGGGACTCTTTGGTCTGCAAGCCTGTATTCAATCCACTGATCTATACCAGCCAGGGCAAAATCTTGTTTTTTAAACTACAGCATATTTATTCATTTTGCACTAAGATTTTATCTTAGCATATACTAAATGGTGTCATCATCCCCCACCCCAACTTGAAGAAGGATTAGTACAGATATGAAGATTAACTGACAAAGAAAAACTTCCTTCAAAATCATGATAATAATGTTTAAGTAAGAAAGAGGTTGGAGTTATGGGATTTTCAGATTGAAGAAGATTCTTACTTATCATCTAACACATTCAGTCCGGATTAGAGTGTACCAAAATGGAAAACAGGATTAGATACTTGTACAGAAACTGTAATAGAAAACTTTTAGTACAGATTGCTATATACACCTGTGTTCCCAGTCCTACCCCGACCATCCAGTGCTTCCAGCACAAGTACTTTCCAGCCCGTAAAACCTTTTTTAAAAAGTTAAGAAGAATTCCTACTAGATAAAACTTTAAAAAGAAGATTGTAGGAAACAATGTAGGTAACTTACAGCCACACTGTCTCTCAGGGAATGTACACTGCAGTGGAATTATGTGTTCTTAATAAAGAATGAACAGCGGTCAAAATATGCCACTCACGAGAACCCATGAAAGAACCCATGAAAGAACTTTTATGCCTGAAAGTTGCAGTCTAGTGTTGTGGACTGCTCTGCCTGGTTTCAGAAATTGTAACCCTAACCCCACCCCTCACCCCCCAACCCCGTGGCTAAGGATGAGGGAGTGCCCTCTGGAATCCCAGCCACAGGAGACAAAGTTTGTCTCTGGTAGGAAATGCTGCCTCAGTTTCCTCTTCCTGCCCCCAAAACGTGGTTGAAAATCCATGACAGGTATGTCTCCTCACAACGGGGACCAACCTAAGCCAGACTTGATCACTTGGGAGGCCATCATGGAAGGACTTGGGGGGCTGAAACAAAGAGCGAGCAGTAGACCTGTGCCCTTTGGCTGTGTGAGGTAGCCCAAGTCCCCAGGTCCTCTGAGAGAAGCGCATCCTGGCTCTAATCCCCTTAAGCCTGATTAGGTGATGGGGAGGGGTGCAGCTCCTTGCCTTGCCAGAGCAGGTCCAGGCAAAAATCTGGCACCACAAAGAATTCCTGAAAAACCTGTGAAATCTGCTCTGCTAAGAGTGCTTTCATTCATATGCTAAGGGTCTGAGAGGAAATCAGTATGTCTCCCAAAGTTTCTGAAAATCTTCCTGACAGACACTGACTTAGGCTAAGCCCTCAGATTTCTTTGAAATGTTACCTACTGTTTGCTCCTTGCCACCCTGTATTCCTGTGTACTACAACCCAATAAAGCTCCTGGAGGAGGGGGCTGGACGCCTTTTTCCCCTGAGAAACTGGCCACTGCTCACGGCCCTTCCATCTTGAAGGATCGGCCACCTCTTTTCCCCAAGCAGATCATGTCATGCTTACTTTCATCTGTGGCAGACAGGGGACTTGGGAGAAAAGTCACCCCCATAGTCAGGATATATACAAATTTAGGAAAGTATGTAATCGAAAAAATTTCAAAATATCAGAGAATTGACAGTAAATCTTAATCAAAGATAGTTTTCCAGGATTGCTCTAAATCAGAATTCTTACTATAGAGAATCATCCAAAGGTTAAAAACATAGACAATTACCTTTTAGTGTGTTTCCAAACATCTAGGAGATGGGTTTTAGATATGTATCCTATTATATGTTGACAGCATTTGAGATATTTTGAGAAGGAACTATTCATGTGATTCCAATCTCATATCACTTCATGCTACTGGGGTTTTTTCCTAATTTGTGTGTGAAATAATGGGGTTCATTGTTGCTGCCTAACATATCTGTGAACTCTTGTATACTAGGTGTGGTTCACTCATGTATTTTTCCATAGAAGACTGAGGACACTGGGATGCACAATGTAGTAAGAAAATCTAAATGGAGATGCCCTTTGTGGTTGACTTAGACTTGTGTTGCGTGTCTCCATGCAGGGTGTCTTTTGTTTTTTGCATTAATGTAAGAAATAGAAACATTAAGTACTTTACCAAGATGCCCTTCATAGAAACGATTACATCAATATATTAAAATCCTGATGTATATTCTGGGTACTCATAGATAGAATTGATGAATATTAATTGATGTGGTTGGAACAAAAAAGAGGTCAGGGATAGGTGAGAAAGTACAGACAGCTTGCCCCTAAGTATGTGAAGTTGTTTGTGTATATTTGCTAAATAATTAGCTTCCAGTTTCAAAATCAAAGAAAGCTCTGCTATGAGATTATTATATCACAAGGACAGAAACTCTTGCTTAATGATTGTAATGCGTATGTTGACAAATGGTGACAGAATCATTTTGACATGCTGTATTTAGATGATATGACCTGTTTTCATTAATACAGCTGAGTGTAGTTGATTTCTTTATCAACCTCAAGGTTCATATATTTAACCTTGCTCAAACCTGTAGTAACAAGGTATACTTCAATATACTACTTGGTAATGCACTGCAGTTATGTCATTAGGAATTTCTTCAGAGACTTGAGGCATTTATGTGAAAAAATTCTCCATTGTTGATATATTTTATAGAACCTACTAGAACATTATGCTATAGAGGTAATAGAGATGACATGTGATTTTTTGAAGTTCAGCTAAGGCACTTTATGATATTGCTGCTGTGCCATTTGTTTTCTGTAATTAGGAGCCTTGAACCGCCACTACATTTTCCCACAATTTCATGCTCTAGAGAGTGGTTCACAGAGTCACAATTAAAGATACAGGGTCCATCAGAAGTAACAGCTGCTTGAGTGTGGTTGGTAGGGTACGTGAATGTCTTCCATAAGATGGACGAACAATTTTAATGTTTCATCTAAAATACATGGTGTGTGTGAGTGTGATACTATGTTACAGCATTAGATACTTAATGATTTTGTAATAAAAGATTTAGTAATTAAAAAGGTGTGTTATTTGTGCTAGACTATTGAAGTTATTGAAATGCCATACTTAATATTGCTGTGACTAATGGTCTTCTTTCACCTCAGGGTGTTGTGACATTTCTTCATGAGTGATGTTCACTTTTAGATTCAGCACAGCTAGGTGTGAAAGTGGAGTTTGTGGTCCTGTTACTGTGGCAACTGACCTCCAGCATCCTCCAGCAGGAATTTGTTTTCTCTCCACAACAATGGCTGTATGTTCTTTTATAAGTCATCTTAATTTTTCCACTGCATGTGAAATATTTTAATAAGTCCTGAGATAAAAAATGTAGGAACTAATTTGCAAGAGAGATCTAAAAGGTGTAACTGTTTCATATCTGACTCTTAAAATTTCACATTAAGATAATTTTAGGGTCAATGTGAAGTTAAGTTAAAACTCAAAACCCTGACAAAATCCAAATGAAGGACATGGTCCTTATGCCTACCGAAGTCAGATTCCAGTTGATTTATATGGTTCCCCTGAAGTTCCTCCTTCTGGACACCATGTATTCGTGATAGGAATCTCTACTTGTAGGGATGTGTGAGAAGAAGCACAAGGACCCTGGGATAAACCTAAAAAGCCAGACGTGTGTTGCTATAAATGGTGGGTGTAGATAATACCAAATGGAGCTCCTGAGTTCCATGTAGAGTGCTATTTAAAAAAAAAAAAGAAGCCCTGACTGATGTGGCTCAGTGGATTGAGCATGGGCTGCAAACCAAAGGGTCCAGTCAGGACACATGCCTGGGTTATGGGCCAGGTTCCCAGTGTGGGTACTGGGAGCACCTGAGAGGCAACCACACATTGATGTTTCCCTCTCTCCTTCCCTTCCCCTCTCTAAAAATAAATAAATAAAATCTTTACAAAATTACTGTTGTACAGTTTAGGGTTCTATAAAGTTGTAGTATAAAAGTCACTATCACTTGATAAACTTCCAAATAATCCTGAAACTGTTAGTATTTATTAGAAGAAGGTAGATGGTAAAAGTGCTTATTTCACAAGAAAGGCGTTGTTTCTAGTGCTCTTAGGTGTGACTATGTGAAGTCAGGAACAAAGGAGAGAACTAGATTTGTATTCCTGGGAGAACTGGAGTTGAGAAAAAGATCATTCCTCTCTGTGGTGCCCAGAAATAAGTCCGGGAAGTACATTCTGCCCGGCAAAACTGCACATTTGCTGTGGGCTGGAGGCCTCTGAGCACCACCTTTCTCTTTTTCTTTATTTTTCTGAAGGTGGAGGTTTATTGAGGTGTGCTTGTTGTGTCCCACCATAATGTGCGAGGAGGACCCTAGATAGGTCTTTGAATCGGAAGAGTCTTATTGGACACTTGTATATATTTGTCATTGAAGCCTAGGACTTTTTAAAATTTCTTTGGAGGGGGAAAGTAAATGTCACCCTGCTGTGACTCAAGCTCGTGCAGCTTCAGGGGACACAGATGGAATGATGCTTTCAGTGAAGTCTGCATCTGGGTTTGAGTTTACTTTAAAACCCTTCCATTCTAATGGGTGCTTGCAAAGTTATAACAGTGTTCTGAAACACACAAGATGCCAGACAACATTTTTCCAGGTCGGGCTCAGTACTTCTTCCTCGAGTTGGAAGAGTACACAGAAGGCATTCTTCCAGGGAGTCCTACCCTGGGCACCCTGTAAGCCACGCATGGGTTGGGCAGTGGTGGGAAGAAAACCCATGTAAAGAGTTTGTGGAGTTGTACTTCAATATCTTCCAAACCACTCTTTCCTATTACTGATGTAGATTAGGAGGCTGATAACTTCCCTGTATTTCTCATATGAACCCTCCTAAAGTAGGGCATTGAATAAATTAATTGAATAATTGCATTGCAAAAAGTAAATGTATATAGTGAGAAGAAAGGCAGGAGAAATTTCTGATGGAAGCTGCACTGTTATATAATTACTATTATAATTATCAACCTGTGGTTTTGATGACACATCTGTGCCACTTAATAGTAAGCTTGACATAGGTGTAAGATATAAGATACATAGTTATAGCATGGGGAAAAATAATTTTTTAGTGTAGTAAGCCAAACAAAACCTAGGAATATGTTTTGCCACCAAAAAACAAAGGTCCAGGAAGCTCCCTGTGGGGTTTTTGTTCAAAGAAATTCTTTGTTGTTGCGTCTTTTTTTTCAGTGACATTTTTTTTTAAGATTTTATTTATTTATCTTAGAGGAGAAGTGAAGGAGAGAGAGCGAGAGAGAGAAATATCAATGTATGGTTGCCTCTCGTGCGTCACCTGCCGGGAACCGGGAACTGGCCTGCAACCCAGGCATATGTCCTGACTGGGAATCGAACTGCGATCTTGTGGTTCGCAGGCCCGTGCTGAATCCACTGAGCTACACCAGCTGGGGCCGACATATTTTTTTCTCTTAAGGTTTTATTTACTTTTAGAGAGGATGGAAGGGAGAAAGAGAAGAAAATGTCAGGGAATGGTTGCCTCTCAAGTGCCTCCTACTGGGAATGTGGCTTGCAACCCAGTCATGTGCCCTGACTGGGAATTGAACTATCAGCCTTTGGGTTCATAGGCTGGTGCTCAATTCACTAAGCCACAGCAGCCAGTTCCATATTTTTCTTGTTTCAGCCGGTCTCCCTGAGGCTCCCAAAGTCAAGTCTGCAGATAGGAGCATTTTATCTTGAATAGTTGTACCTCTTTGGAAATACTGATTTCAAGAATTCCCTTTTGATATTATCCCCGTTCTTTCTATTTAACATGCTTTATCGTTTAAAATTGTTGGTTATTTTTTCATATTTTTAAGTTTTATAAATGGGAAAGAGGAGAGAGAAAAAACAATTTCTGTTTCCACTTATGCATTCATTGTTTGATTCTGTGATTTTCAGAGAAAGAGGAAGGGAGACAGAGTTAGGTAAATAGAAATTTGTTTTCCCACTTATTTATGCATTCATTGGTTCTTTTTTAAAAAGATTTTATTTTTANTTTTTGTTCAAAGAACTTCTTTGTTGTTGCGTCTTTTTTTTCAGTGACACTTTTTTTTAAGATTTTATTTATTTATCTTAGAGGGGAAGTGAAGGAGAGAGAGAGAGAAATATCAATGTATGGTTGCCTCTCGTGCGTCACCTGCCGGGAACCGGGAACTGGCCTGCAACCCAGGCATATGTCCTGACTGGGAATCGAACCACGATCTTGTGGTTCGCAGGCCCGTGCTGAATCCACTGAGCTACACCAGCCAGGGCCGACATATTTTTTTCTCTTAAGGTTTTATTTACTTTTAGAGAGGATGGAAGGGAGAAAGAGAAGAAAATGTCAGGGAATGGTTGCCTCTCAAGTGCCTCCTACTGGGAATGTGGCTTGCAACCCAGTCATGTGCCCTGACTGGGAATTGAACTATCAGCCTTTGGGTTCATAGGCTGGTGCTCAATTCACTAAGCCACAGCAGCCAGTTCCATATTTTTCTTGTTTCAGCCGGTCTCCCTGAGGCTCCCAAAGTCAAGTCTGCAGATAGGAGCATTTTATCTTGAATAGTTGTACCTCTTTGGAAATACTGATTTCAAGAATTCCCTTTTGATATTATCCCCGTTCTTTCTATTTAACATGCTTTATCGTTTAAAATTGTTGGTTATTTTTTCATATTTTTAAGTTTTATAAATGGGAAAGAGGAGAGAGAAAAAACAATTTCTGTTTCCACTTATGCATTCATTGTTTGATTCTGTGATTTTCAGAGAAAGAGGAAGGGAGACAGAGTTAGGTAAATAGAAATTTGTTTTCCCACTTATTTATGCATTCATTGGTTGTTTTTTTAAAAAAGATTTTATTTTTAATTTTAGAGGGAGAGGTAGAAAAACATCAGTGTGTGGTTCCTTCTAGTGTGCCCTTTACTAGGGACCTGACCTGAAACCCAGGCATGTGCCCTGACTGGGGATAGAGCCTGTGATCTTTCAATTTGTAAGCTGGAGCTCCATCCATTGAGACACACCAGTCAGGGATCATTGGTTGATTCTTGAATGAGCCCTGAGCAGGAATAAAACTACCTTGGTATATTGACACAATGTTGTTACTCACTGAGCTACTCAACTATGGCTTTAGGGTAAACATTGATAGTTAATTAATTTAGAAATACATTGCCTTTCATTGTCAGACCTCCCTGAATGAACTATGTGTTCTCATTTACTGCATTTTTAAATGTTAAATGGTTTATCATGATGAAATACTTGTAAATACCCTCAAAGACCTAGGCCTCTTTCTCCATGCTGCCTGAACATTAGGTAGCCTCGGGACTGGATGAGCTATTTCAAACTTAATCCCTTCAGGACTTCCGCCAAGATCGAGGCATAGGTGGAAACACTGTTCTTCTCCCACAACCAAGTTTGAATACAACAAAGGTTTGGAGAACAAAAGGCACAGCCACAAAACAGATAATTGAATTATACGGAAGTCCGACAACCACTAACCGTTCAATGGGGACGGTAAGAAGGGCGGAGCCAGCAGCGGAGCAGGGTAGGGCAGGACAGATCCACAGACCTAGGCATGCAAGTGGCCCAGACCCAGTCAGGGTGTGGGGCAGACTGACCGCGGTTGCACATTTGCGCACAGTGAGACGGACCACGCAGGCCCCAGGGGGCAAGGGCTGACTGCGGTGGCACACTCGCGTGCAGTGGGACGAAACACGACAGTGGCAGCTGCCGCATCTGTGGGAGCCGAGGCAAGAGGCGGCAGATGGGACGCCATAGCTTCTCTTTGACCCCGCCCCCACATACAGCGTCACAACCCAGCGACTTAGTTTCCCTGCTCTAGTGAACACCTTAGGGCTCCGATCGTGCTACGGAACAGGCACAAATAGCCCAAAAGATGGCACAAGAGGAACTCAAAGTCCCAGAGCCAATAACTCTAAGCGACCGAGAAATTGCCAGCCTCTCAGAAGCACAATTCAGGACACTGTTTATCAGGATGCTCACAGAACTGATTATAGTCACAAATTAGGGGAACATATGAAGGCTAAACTAATTGAAATGAAGGGAGATGTCCAGGAAACCAATAGCAATGGAAAGGAAACTGGGACTCAAATCAATGGAATGGACCAGAAGGAAGAACGAAACATCCCACCAGAAAGGAATGAAGAAATGAGAATTCAAAAAAATGAGGAGAGGCTTAGGAACCTCCAGGACATCTTTAAACTTTCCAACATCCGATTATAAGGGTACCAGAAGGGGGAAAGAAACAGCCATGAGTGGAAAACTTATTTGAACAAATAATAAAAGAGAACTTCCCCAGTCTGGCAAAGGAAATAGACTTCCAGGAAATCCAGGAAGCTCAGAGAGTGCCAAAGAAGTTGGACCCAAGAAGGAACACACCAAGGCACATCATAATTACATTAGCCAAGACTAAAATGAAGGAGAGAATCCTAGAAGCAGCAAGGGATAAGGGGACAGTCACCTACAAAGGAGTACCCATCAGACTGTCAGCGGATTTCTCAAAAGAGACCTTACAGGCAAGAAGGGGCTGGAAAGAAGTATTCCAAGTCATGAAATCCAAAGACCTACAGCCAAGATTGCTTTATCCAGCAAAACTTTCATTTAGAATGGAAGGACAGATAAAGTGCTTCTCAGATAAGGTCAAGTTCAAGGAGTTCATCATCACCAAGCCCTTATTATATGAAATGCTAAAGGGACTTATATAAGAAAAAGAAGATGAAAAATATGAACAGTGAAAGGACAGCAAACTCACAGTTATTAACAACCACACCTAAAACAAAAGCAAACCTAGAGGACAGCTAGATCAGGAGTGGAACCATAGAAATGAAGAACACATGGAGGGTTAGAAATAGGGGAGTGGGAGGAGGAGAAGGGGGGAGAAGGTACAGAAAATAGCATAGACAGTAGGTAGAAAATAGATAGGGGGGAGGGCAAGAATAGTGGGGGAAATATAGAACCTAAAGAACTTGAGGCACGTGGTTACAAACTAAGGGGGGGAGAATGGTGGGGGAGGGAGTGTGCGGGTGGAGGGGAATGAAGGGGGGGAATAGAACAGCTGTAATGGTATAATCAATAAAATATATTTAAAAAATAAAAATAAATGCAGGGGGAAAAAACTTAATCCCTTCACAGGTAGATAGTTCAAAAGGATGTACAGAAAAGCAAAGGAAACAAAATGAAAATAAAAGAACCTTTATGCTTATAGGAGTTTTGTTAAATTGCTATCCTTTCTTGACAAGTTTTATTTTAAATTTTTAGTGATAGCCCTGGCTGGTATAACTCAGTGGATTGATTGCCAGCCTGTGAAAGGGATTAAGTTTTTTCCCCCTGCATTTATTTTTATTTTTTAAATATATTTTATTGATTATACCATTACAGCTGTTCTATTCCCCCCCTTCATTCCCCTCCACCCGCACACCTAAAACAAAAGCAAACCTAGAGGACAGCTAGATCAGGAGTGGAACCATAGAAATGAAGAACACATGGAGGGTTAGAAATAGGGGAGTGGGAGGAGGAGAAGGGGGGAGAAGGTACAGAAAATAGCATAGACAGTAGGTAGAAAATAGATAGGGGGGAGGGCAAGAATAGTGGGGGAAATATAGAACCTAAAGAACTTGAGGCACGTGGTTACAAACTAAGGGGGGGAGAATGGTGGGGGAGGGAGTGTGCGGGTGGAGGGGAATGAAGGGGGGGAATAGAACAGCTGTAATGGTATAATCAATAAAATATATTTAAAAAATAAAAATAAATGCAGGGGGAAAAAACTTAATCCCTTCACAGGTAGATAGTTCAAAAGGATGTACAGAAAAGCAAAGGAAACAAAATGAAAATAAAAGAACCTTTATGCTTATAGGAGTTTTGTTAAATTGCTATCCTTTCTTGACAAGTTTTATTTTAAATTTTTAGTGATAGCCCTGGCTGGTATAACTCAGTGGATTGATTGCCAGCCTGTGAAACAAAAGGTCAGTTTCCATTCCCAGCAAGGGCACATGCCAGTGCTGTGGGCCAGGTCCTCAGCTGGGGGGTGTGAGAGAGGAAACTGATCATGTATGTATCTCCCACATCAGTTTTCGCTCCCTTCCCTTCTAAAAATTAATCTTAAAATTTGTTCTTAATGTAGAGGTAAATTATATATATGGATACGTTCTCTTCATTTTTATTGGCTGCAATAACATTCTGAGTTCCACATTAATTTTTTGTGCCTCGTCACACGCACGTTATTTTGCTATTTTTTTTAGACTTCCCTAAAAGACTTTTCTGCTTTGTTTGTAAAGACATGAAATCATACAAAACGGTTCCAAAGTCAAATGCAATGATAAAGGAAAGAATATAACTTAGGAGAGCTAGGTAGAGGAGGACTGCAGGCCCTAACCCTGAGCCAACTCCAGTCCCCTCTCCAGGTGTTGCCTTCACCTGGCTACAACTGAAATTCCTCTCCTCCCCGGAAGCAGTCTGGGAGGACTGTAAGTGGCGCACGCGCAGTTTGTTTCTCACCGGGCGGCGGTTATGGAGCAGTGAAGGTCCTGGGAGTCTTCCGGGTCGGGTCTTTCAGTTTCAAACCTGAGGCTCTCTGGCCGCTGTCCTGTGCGCGGGAAGCCTCACTATCACTGTGGGCCTGGAAATACTCGCATTTGCGCCTCCCGCAGCGCTGAATCCCACATCCAGGTGAGACGCCCCGAAACCCTGAGCCTCCGAGCGTTTCCCTGCGGAGGCTGCGGAGGGCCGGTGTACGCGGAAACGCTGAGGCGGTCCCGTCGGTGTTCTCCCCCTTCGTGTTAAATTCTGTCCACCGCGTGGCTTTGGTGCCGAAAGCTGTTCCCTGGGCAGTCGGCCCACCCTGCGCGCTCTTTAAGGTTTCAGTAGAAAACGCGGGTGGAGCGAAGTCGCTGTTCTCGGCTCACCGAGGCCCAGTTGCCCCGCTTTCAGCCCTCTCTGTAGATATCCGCCTGCCCAGGGACACACACAGGGCACGGAGCTAGCGGTTGGGGAAGAGCTCGATGAGCGCGTGCAGCTGGGACAGTTAGAGGTTGTGGAGATGAGCGAGCAGGGAGACAAACGGCGCCGAGTCAGCCCTTTAAAAAGAGGCTCTTCAGACCGGGAGAGTGGTTCTGAGGAGAGGAATTGGAGGAGGGACTGCGGGAACAGAAAGGCGGTTTGGGGAGACGGGTTTGAGCGGGGAAAGTGCTCTGCAAGTGGGGCGGCTGTGGGGTGACTGGAAAGACAGTAACCAGGGCAACTGGGGGGACACAGGCCTGGGGGAAGCGCTGGAGCCAGAAGTGTATGGAGGCGGGAGCAATGAGAAAGATCGGGGAGAAGGAGCAAGTGAAGCTGAAATACTGAAGGTCTCAAGAGTTTCCCAGAACAGGTGTAGGGACAGGAATAGAGAAAAGAGGAGAAAGGAGGGGGTGGGGGAGAGGAAACACAGGAAAGGACAACAGGGAAGAAAGAAACGGGGAAGAGAGGGAAACATCTCGAGAAAGAACCAGGAAGTAGCGGGAGGCGTTCGGGAACCGGGATCTCGATGAGTTGGGGAGCTGATGGAATGTGGCTGATGAAGCTGTGAGATACCCGCTTGTACTTTATATATTTACTTTAACATTTGCTGAATTATAGATTTGAAGAAGAATGTTAAATCTCTGGATTAAAAGTTTGATGGTTCTTAGCTTCCAACTGCAGCTCTTCTCACTCAAAGGGGGCACTTGTCTATTACTCAGTCTTTTCTCATTTCCCAGGATGGCAAAAGGGAGATGGTGACCTGAGAGAAGAAATGACTGAGTCTGTCTCCACCTAAACATTTTCCAAAAAATATTCAAAACATGGGGCCTTTTTTCCTCTCCTATGAATTTACTTTTTTCTATCTCTCACATTAAATTCATTTAAAACACATACTGAGAGAAATCCTAGTCTATTACATATCTGCTTTTTTGTAAATCATGAGCTTTGAAGTAAGCATTGGTGACCTATCATGACCAGCTCTTATCATTATTTTCTAAGTAGAAGAAAATTATAGTCATTATAGTCTCACCCTTTTTCAAACTTAGAAGTCATTGCACTTTTAAAAAAAACCGAAAGTATTTTCCTTTTAAATTAATTGTATGTAGTTCAGTTCCAGAGCTGTGCATCCTTTCTATTCTTTAGCATATGTGGAACCATCCATTGGTACTTAATAATTCTAGTGTGCACTTGGTAAGGATGTGAGTGATCTTAGCAGTCTGAAACTAATTTCATGACTTCGTCTAGTGTTCAGCAGCTTTTTCCTTCCCTTGATATGATTTGTTGAATCAGGACTATGAGCCACAAAGGAACTGTTCCCCTCACGTCCCTGTCGTCCATCCCTGTTGTCCATTCTCTGAAACTACTGAAGGACGTACTGGAGCGACCTCCCACCTATTCGTGGCGAAGTGATTTGACAGGCATATTTCAGTAGCTAACTTTTCCCAAAGCTTTTAGCCTGAAGATTTCTATTCTCTGCAATTATGTGAGAAAAGAGGAAGGCAGTCTGCCTAGGGTGCTGCACTTCTAGAAGTTCTTGTTTCAGTGCCTCACAGTACCCAGAGGTCCGAGGTGTGCTGGGTCTACTATCTGTTGCCCAGTGCTACTGAAATGAGCTCTGGGGGAGCAATGCAGGCACCAGGAGGGAACTAGAGAAAGATGCCACTTTATGGTCCCCACTGGTGAGCTGCAGATTCATAACCTAGAGTGGGGCCCAGATCCCCAAGGGATGTGCATGCTCCTTAAACCAAAAGGTTCCCCTTTGGTTCTTATTAGCTCACTTGAGTTTTAAGAAAAGACATCATCTGTAGGCGTCTGCTCCCCCACAGAGTTGGTCAGCTGCTCTGGGTGGGGCATGGTTGTTTAATGAGGTCTTATACTGGATTCTAAGGTGATGCCTGGGATTAGCAAGGGGGACACCAAGTGCATTTGTGAGTGTGAGGAGCAGGCTTTTCAGGAAAGATGGAGGGGTGCTGTGCTGGTATTGGGGTTTAGGAGAGCAGTGCATGCTCTCATTGCTATAGGAGTTTGTGTATGTCTCTAGGAGGAAAGAGCACCTGAAAGGAGAAAGAAGAAACTGCCAGTGTGATCTCCATGTTGGAGCTCATTGTTTGTAAGTCTGGTATGAAAAGGGTCAGGAGAGAGTGGCTTTTTCATCATTTCTAGGTCCTTTTCCTGTGAGTGTGGTGGAAGAGGATAAAGGGGCTGTGTGGACACCTTTGAAGTTACATCCTCAACGTGCACACTTGACTCCTCAGCACATCGTTCCCTGAGAAAACAACCCAGAGCTTGAGCAGGATGACATGGCCACTTCTCAGGTAAACTGTGTGTCCTGGGTCAGAGGCTGTGTTTTTCCTCCTCACATGAGTGGATTTGGATCTTGCAATGTTTATTTCTCTATTTCTGATGTTCTTGCTTAGTGAGGTTGTTCTCTAATATTTTCTTTTAATTATTTTCAGTGTCAACAGTTTATGTACTTTTTTCCTTCCATTCATGACTTTATTTAGATAATTTGTAATAAAGGAAAGGTGGGCGGTTAAGAAATCCAGATTTTGAGGCAAACTTTTTAGAGCAAAACTTTTGCAAATAGGGACTTGCAGGCATCTGTTGACCAAATAATGGTTGTTGTTGTCTCCAGTTTATTTACTTTTATCTAATGTTCCATAGCCTTCTCTTCATCCTCTTTAGCTCCCTGAGGTCAAGAATTTCTCTGTTTAATTCATGACCTTCTACTACTGAACACATCCCTGTTGGGTTGGTCTCAGAGGCTCAGGTATTGGTAGGGAAGAGACCTGTAGGCTTTAGGTTCATGTGGCTGCAGTATCTGCTCTGTATATCAGGGGTAAGAAAACACACATTTTACTGGTGAAGGTAGCTCAGAAAGTTCTGACAAAGAAGAGTAGGTAGAAGAGCCTTGTTCGCTACTTTTGTACAGAAGTCTTGGTACTTAAATGCACTGATTAGGGTACATAATGGGACAGGTACATGTGAATTTGCATTTGCAAAAATTGATGTTTATTTATGATCATTTTCACATAATGATTTTCTTATTTCCATATTTTTACCAGTAGTGTCATAGCAGTGATGACATGTACTCCCGTATGCCTCAGACAGAGCATATCCATTGTTCTAGACCACCTGATAGTCACCTGACTAAGGTGCTGTCTTAACTATGGAGTTAAGTTTCCCTTTATTATTGAGAAGGTTCTAGCAGAGAATTATTGAGAAATGTGATAAAATTATCACATTTTATCTGCAAATTTTGTTGTCATTTTAGTTTGTTTAATGAAGGCCCTGCATTTATTTTGTTTAGTTTGTTTAGTTTGCTTGGGTAAATGAAGGCCCTGCATTTATTTTCTCAAGACTGATGGTTCAAACATGAAGGATTTACTCAACGAGGCCTGTTCTTGTAAATTTTCATAATATTCCACACTCATGTTACAGTCATATCCTATCTGTTAGTTTTTGTATTTTCAAAAAAGTTTACAAGAGCAATATAAGTGTATTTTCAGTTAGTTAAGTTTGTAAGATAATAGCTCTCCACTAATGATACACAAAATTTTAAGAGAAATAGAAATCTAAGAAATAGATTTCTAAGAAATCTAAGAAATAGCTCTAATGTTATGTATGTTCCTCTCCTTATTGTGTTCACAAAACGTAAGTTACACCGTCCACAGTTAGATTTTTCAGATTTACAGAATCACAAATTTTAATTTCATTGACATGAAAATTCTATTTTCTATCACTTTTCAGTTGTAGCTAGTTTCCATATGTATGTCAGTTTGTGTGCATAAAATATTAACATTTCAGTTATTTAGGCTTCTTACTCTCCTGAGATATTTGCATTCTTCTCAGTTACCGAAACTCCAATGAATAGTCATGAGGTCTCTTTACATGTATTTGCCTGTGTTTGTTGAAAAATTGTACATCCAGTTTGGGGGAAAATTTCGCTCTACCCTTTACTGTATGTTTCACAAAATACTCTTATAACATAGGAAGAATAATTTTGTTCTAAGATTACTTATACAACATTTTCAAATAGTATTTTGGCTGTTGTTTTTTATTTCTTGGAAACTGTAAATTTTATAAACCATTTCCTGCTCAGAGATATGTCTGAATTCTGTATTGTTTTGTGTGCTGTTCAGAAGTGTGGCACATGGACCAGAGACTTTGCTGTCAGTAGTAAAAAGTGAACTCGTGAAAGATGTGGAAACACAGGCCCCATCCCAGACTCCTGTACCAAAATGTCCACTTTTACAAATCTTCAGTTGTCTCTTGTCTGAATTAAATGTAAATAAGTACTTACACTTTCAACTCCCCATGAGTTTTGTAGCTGACAAACAAACGTACCCAGCTCATTCTGGATGATACAAATACAGTGCTCACATACATATGCCTGTGTTGATGCCTTCGTTTTAAAGAGTATTTTCCCAAAAAGTAAAGTCTGTGTTTGGGGTTTGTGGCAGTCAACGTCATTTCTCAGTGTTTGAAAATATATCTGAAAAAATGGAGTATATATCTGAGTCAAAGTGATATTAGGAAGTAAGTCAGGATACTCTTTTAGCACAAAACCACTTCTTCTAAAAGTATTTGCTTGTTGGATAATGTTTTGAACTCTGTTGTTTCAGGGACTGTTGACCTTCAGGGATGTGTCAGTAGATTTCTCTCAGGAGGAGTGGGAATGCCTGGACCCAGGTCAGCGGAAATTGTACGTGGATGTGATGTTGGAGAACTACAGGACCCTGGTCTCTGTGGGTGAGGATGACTTCCTTTAGACCTCCTGCTCCACCTGCGGGGTTTCGTTTTGTTAGTTTAACATCTTTTGGGGACTTCTGCTTTGTGTGGGGGCCCTTCAGATTCTAACTCTCAATAGAGAAATTGGAGGTTATCCTGTATAGAGAGAAAAGACTTTGTGAATTATGTGAATTAGGAACCTTTAGTGTCTGAGAAGTTTACATGTGACCTAGAGTAATTAAGGTGCTAGTGTAAACAGTATTTTGGAAAATCACGTTCTAGAATATTTTATATTACCAGTTTAATTACCTGAGAAGAAAGTGGAATGGAAAATGGCAAAATTTCCTCAAAACTAATGATTCTTTTTTTGAATAAACAGGACTTTTTGTCGCCAAGCCAGTTCTCGTCACCTTTTTGGAGCAAATGAAGGATTGCTGGATTGTGAACAAGGAAAAGACAGTATCTGCCCCCCCAGGTAGGTGGGGATGGGAAAGCAGGTGACACAGGTGAGAGGCCCAAA
>NW_028090018.1:0-893 GCF_014824575.4 Sturnira hondurensis | reverse complement strand
GGCTAGCTGTCATGTTGTGAGAATCTCCAAATGGCCTCGAAAGATGCTCCTACGGGCAGACACTGAGGCTGCCTGTCAACAGCCAGCACAACATCGCCAGCCATTTGAAAGATCCACTATGGGCCTGCATCCTCCAGCCTCAGCCAAGCCTTCAGATGGCTGCAGCCCTGGCTGATGTGTTGACTGGAACTTCACAAGAGGCACACGGCCCCCCTGCTCCCTCCTTGCCCGCCCCCCCCCCGCCACCAGACCACTCAACTAAGCCATACCCAGTTACTGACCCACAGAAACTCTGAGAGATAGTATATGATTATTTGTTGTTCTCAAGACACTAAGTTTTGGGGCAATTTGTTATGTAATGACAATATAGTTATCTTGCTGAGACTAGATAACCTGCCTTTATTTATACAGCAAATATTTACTGAGTATCCAATACATGTTGAGCAGCCTGTTAGGTGCCAGGTATACTAAAGAGAGTGGGAGAGAAATAGTTCTTCCCGTTAAAGAACCTATAATCATGTGTTGGATAGAAATATTAAATGGGCAGAAGTGCTCAGATGTTTAATTACAATAACTGTGAGATGGAATAACTGGATTATCAGTGCTGCTGGTTCTTAACCTAAAGGTAAGGAAAGGGTTCCCCAAGGGACTGATGCTGAGACTGACTGAGAATGCAGAAGCATTAACCACGTTCAACAGAGTGAGAATGAGAAAGAGCTTTTCTTTTTTTTTAAATATAGTTTATTGATTATACCATTACAGTTGTTCTATTCCCTCCTTCATTCCCCTCCACCCACACACTCCCTCCCCCACCCTTCTCCCCCCTTAGTTTATAACCACATGTCTCAAGTTCTTTAGATTCTATATTCCCCCGCTATTCTCGCCCTCCCCCC
>NW_028090017.1:0-738 GCF_014824575.4 Sturnira hondurensis | reverse complement strand
AAACAGTTTTGATGCCTAATTATTACCGTCAATTTATAACTGCTTTTATTTGTTGGACTTTTGAAAGTCAGTTAACTCCCCAAAGCCAGTTTTAAGCTAGAATAGGCTTTAGCTTTCACCAGCTTCTCTCATGTCACCTCCCCATGCTCAGCATTATCGTTCACCTCCCAACCAAAGAGCTCTCTGCGGAGCAGGAGAGAGGACAGAGATCTCCCACTGCTTTGTCTCTGGCCCTTTGCTGAAGCCATAGAACTTGAGCCACTGAGAAGGTGAATGTCAAAAACAATGAGACTGTGTATTTCAGAGGATAACTTTATGTGTCTTGCTGGGCTGTTATTGCTTTGCTCATGGTTATACCTCCAACATTGAAAAATGTGGCCATAGTTCTGTTGCGCTGGTCATCTGTGCCCCTGTTCAGGTCAGTAACGTCTTCTAGTATCTACTCGGGGCAAGTGACTGTACTCGGAGCTGTGCTCCACAGCACAGTTGCGGGAATACTACCAGGGATGTAGTGGAACAAGCCGGGGACTTCTGGCACAAGTTTTCAACTCAAACCCCCCTCTCCCATTCACCTTGTATGTTCCCCAGCAAGGTGTTATGTTCTGAGTCTCAGTTTCCTTTTCTATAAAATGAATACAGTAACACCTGAGTTATAACTCTTAACAGGGTTTCTGGAGTTATATGGGATAGAAATATACACTAATATGACACAAGATAGAAACCAAGAGCAGCACTAAT
>NW_028090016.1:0-2437 GCF_014824575.4 Sturnira hondurensis | reverse complement strand
TCTCCCCACTGCCCCCATTAGCTCTGATATAGTCAGTTCAAATCCCCTGGAATGATAGTTGGGATAGGCTCAAGAGCAGGACCGAAGACAAGGCTTTGCCTTGAAGAGCAGGACAGAGGACAAGGCTTTCCTGCAACCCTCCCCCAAATGACCCCACCAAGACACACCCACTGTTCTCTGCACACACACACATGTTGCAGTGCTTGTCTCTCCTCTAGAAAGAACCGATGCACCTGTGGCCTTCTTTCTGTACACCCAGGACTTTCCCTGAGCATCCTGACCACTTCTAAGCAGCCCTCCTGTTTAGGGTCCTCGCTGTTTTCCACTAGCTCCCAGCCTTCCTGGCTGACAGGTCCATGGAGGTCAACTGCTCTGTCCTTCCTCTCCTTCAGTCCAAACTATGTTTACCCAGTGGAACCTTCATATTTTAATCCTAAGTTTTCAGACATAGCACTGTCTCTAGCACCTCCCCAACCTGCAGGCTTACCTCCTTCTGAAGCCATCTCCACAGGCTGAGGCACTGTCCTCTACTGCCCAGTAGCCTCCACAATGAGAAAATCCAAGTCCAGAATCCAGAGAGAGACCTGCTCCAACAGATGCTCAGCATCCAGTGGAAGGAGGAGTTTGAATTTAAACAGTAGAACACAGGGATCCAGACATTCTGCAGCGGGGGAGGGGTGGTGGCAGGTGGCCTGTGATGTGGGAGTGGGAGACATTCCATGGCCTGCAGGCAGGTCAGAACCAGAAGGTCCTTTCAAATTGAAGTGGTAACACAATTGGTGTGTGCTTCTTTAGGCAGTTCATACATTGTTTTGCTTCAATTCACAGCACAAAGGCTTTACTGGATGTTCCCTTTATTTCTGGTCTTGATCCATCAACCTAGTTCTGGGTCCCTTAACCTGCTTCCTAACTGACTCTTGACTTAGCTCAACACAGGCTACACTTCTGGAACAAAAGTCAAGCATACGACCTGAAAAAATAATGGGAACTCAGGGCCAGGTATAGCGCAATGTCCGAAACTGTGGTTGACTGGGTGGATCCAGCCCCTTTGGTAGTGGTGCGCAATCCCTCTAGGATGCAGTCCCAAGGCCCGAGTGCTGTCCAGGGTGGGCAGCTCTGCAGGCTGCTGATGGCCCAGCCTCACCAACAGTCTCCTTTCCTGCCTCTGTTAGNGGGCCAGGTATAGCCCAATGTCCGAAACTGTGGTTGACTGGGTGGATCCAGCCCCTTTGGTCGTGGAGCACAATCTCTTTAGGACGCAGTCCCGAGGCCCGAGTGCTGTCCAGGGTGGGCAGCTCTGCAGGCTGCGGCCGGCCCAGCCTCATCAACAGTCTCCTTTCCTGCATCTATTAGGGGAGACCCTGTAGCCTATGCGGACAGGACCAGAAATCACTACTTTTTGTTTCGTAGAGTAATATACTGTTCAATGGTTAATTTTTTACCTTTTGAATGATCTTCACATAATATTCTAAATAAGCAATACCTTTGCATAATTCACAGGTAAATTGTCCAAAATGGGAAATGCAGTGAGGGCCTTTCTCCTGCCTCTTTCTCCTGAAGCACAGTCCTCTTTCCCACAGGATACCCATGTTAGTGGTTCCTTGAAATCTTTCCAGGTGGCCTGATTTAGCAAATAATGACATCGCACTGAATTTGAATTTCAGATACACAATGAATTAGTTTTTAGGATAATTGTGCTCCCTGCAATATTTGGGACATACCTTTGCCAAAAATTTGTTCACTCTTTTCTGAAATTTACTTTTAACTGGCGTCTTGTATTTTATCTGGGAACTATATGAAACAAGTACCTTACTAGGTTATTAGCAGCTACTCCGCCCATTAGAAAGATCATTTGGATTTAAGGGACACAGACGTGCATCGTGGCCCCACCACAAAACACAATTGCACACACATGTGAAACAGGCATGCTCTTTGGAGGATAAGGAGTTTGTGAGAGCCATCACACAGCTTGAACGTGTAGGCTCAAGGGCGGTAAGGATGGAAGTAAGAGACCAGAAGACAGATGATCTGTTTCCATGTGTTAACACGGCTTAATACCAAAAGGTCCTGATTTCCTAGGTGTTAAAACTACAGTGCACGTGAGATGGATGTGCGCTGGGAAATTAAGCCAGAATTCTATCCACCATGTCCAACCCCCATTCACAGAAACCCCATCCACCTAAACCTCAGTTTGCTAGGCTGAGCCAGGAAGCCCTGCTCACTGGCTCCCAAGTTTCCTGTCTGCATCACACATACAGCCCTGCCCTTAGGCATCTAAGCTCATCATTGCATGTGGTTCCGTCTGCATGTCACTCACAGCAGCACCCCTTAGAAACTTGGTTTGATTCTTATTTTCACGTTGTACATTAATGTCACTTTATCACAGTGAAATGATATGAATGGGCATTTGTGTTTTGTGTTGTGAGAGGAGAGGATT
>NW_028090015.1:0-609 GCF_014824575.4 Sturnira hondurensis | reverse complement strand
GTGCAGTCAGTAATCACACGCTCAGCGGGACTCTCCCACCAGCCTGGTGCCCAGCAGTTAAGGAACGGTCCTTGTTCTCCAGATGGCACAACCGGGAGAGCAGATATGTAGGTGTCAGAGCTCAGGTGGGAAAGTAGTTACCACTTCCTAAAAGCGGGCACTGGTGACTGTGTCCTCCCCCTTCTTTGGGGGAGACCCCCTGCCCTGCCGTTGTGGCTGCCACGCCCCTCCCCTGCAGCTCCCCGTGCCTTGCTCGGGCTCCAGCTGCATGTGCGTGTGTGGCAGTGGAGGGGAGTGAGGAAGCATCTCCTTCCTGAAAAACTCAGGCCAGGGGTGAAGAAAGTAGTGCAGGCAGCAACACCTGTGTGTTCCCACTCTGGCCCTTTTGCCGCAGGGAAAGTTCATTGGCATCAACCTGGTTTGGAGTCTTGGAAGTCATAGCATGAAAGTTTGGGTTTACTAAGTTTTTTGCAGTGTCCTTCCAGATATTCAAGCACAGTCTGGCTTGAAATGGACAAGAACAGAATAAATTCCACTGATCACTTTCCTAATAGGCCGGGCTTTCTTTTAAAGGCTGGGAAACCTTCGACCCAGACGGACGTAGCTCCG
>NW_028090014.1:0-906 GCF_014824575.4 Sturnira hondurensis | reverse complement strand
TTGTTAATTTTTATATTTTTAGCTGATACATAGCATCCATTTTTAGAACATTCAGAAAAAAATGTCATGTCTTTGAAGACATGTCTAGGTAATGAAACTCAGGGTAGTAGCATGTGAGAGCCCGCCTGCCTGCCTGCCTGCCTTCCTTCCTTCCTTCCTTCCTTCCCTCCCTCCCTCCCTCCTCCCCTTTTTCCTTCCTTTCTTCCCCTTTTTTCTCCTTTTCTTTTTTGCAAATTATGAGCTAGAATGAAAAGAGAGAGTTTATTTTAAAATGGTGATGGCTTATTCAAACACAGATAGTTGCCTTAAAAACCCTTTTCGAGTGAGTGCAGGGATGGGACCACTGGAGGCACCCTTGGACACCCTGAGGACAGGGATGCGACGAGTGTCTGGCATGGCTGGGCAGCCCCGTGTCAAGGTAGAGGCTACTTTTGGCAACAGGTGGGTGTAGTCGACTGTATCCTGCAGATAAGAGGACTGATAGTCTGATCTGTGCAGGGAAGTTGAAGACCTACTCTGTGCATGGAGGTTCGATTTACGTTTTTGATGCCATAGCTTCTTTCCTGCCTTAAGTGGGATCATTAACGATAGATGACAAATCAGTTTCTACTTGAATTTTCGTAAAGGGGATTGGGTATTTTCCCATTTTAAGACCTAAAAAAAAGTGAGCTCCAAGCTCACAGGACATGACAGCCCTGAGCTCTGCTCCCCAGGCCCCAGCCCCTCACATGGGCCTCCCTCCAGAGCTGTTGTTTTTTCTGTTTCCCTTTTCTCTCTCTCTCTCTCTTTTTTTTTGTTAAAAAACATTTCTCATTTTGCCCTTTTCCCCTTGCTGAGGGACTTTCAGGACTTGTTAGTGCAGCGAACAATGTTGCTTTATATCTTCTTACAAATGTGCATTTCCCG
>NW_028090013.1:0-545 GCF_014824575.4 Sturnira hondurensis | reverse complement strand
TCTTTAAGTGAAATACGTATTTAGGCACTTTGCCCACTTTCTGATTGCAGTGCTGGTTTTCCCTGGTACATATTGTAGATTGATCAGACATATGGTTTGCAAATAATTATCTCAATTATGTATTCCTCTAAAATTTTTGGCAAGGATCATTTTTCATTTTAATGAAGTCCAATATGTCACCTTTTCCTTTTTGGACTGGGCCTTGGGGTGAGGGCGGATAACCTGTTGCCTAGCCCAAGACAATAACATTTTGTCTACGATTTTATTTCTAAGATTTTTGTAACTTTGTATTTATTAAAACTCTTACATATTAATTAATACTTTATCTATCTACCTATCTCTGTATTTATTTCAGGGTAGGAGGGAGAGGGAAAGAAACATCAATGTGTGAACTATACATTGAAAAGTTGCCTCTTGCATGCCATAACTGGGGATCCTGGCTGGCATGTGCCCTGACTGGGAATCAAACTGGTAGCCTTTTGGTTCATAGGCAAGCACTCAATCCACCCAGACAGACCTTACAGGCCAGTGCTATTGCTAAACTT
>NW_028090012.1:0-2008 GCF_014824575.4 Sturnira hondurensis | reverse complement strand
TGCAAAACAATGTAACCAGTACTAGCTTGTACACCAACTGTGCTGAAATGGACATATATGTGAAAATAAAAACAAAGAAATACACTCACCTCCTAAAGATAGTAAGGTGTAAGAAAAACCTCTCCAAATTCATCTCTGTCTTTATTTTTAAAACGGCAGCATAAAAGAAGATTATGAAAGGCCAATCAACTCCTATTTAGCTCCTGTGGGCAGCAGAACTCACTGAATATGAAGATCAGATGGGCTCTTATCAGAACAGCCACTGTATTTGTCCATCCCTCACCCAGTGCTGTGCACTACACATCAATACCACTCAACATCCAACATCTCAGCCAGCCATCCTAAAGAGTCCAGGAAGAACATCCCATTATCAGTCTGTTTTATGCTTGCATATATCAGAAAGTAGCAAAAATCTGACGATTTCTGAGTGGCTGTCACTTCCCAGCCCTCCTTCCCTCTGGTCATCCACCCTTAGTGAGCAGCACACCTTCTTCTCTGGGTCTCCGCTATCAGTGTGACATAGACTGGACTGCAGAGGGAAGGCCTGTGGCTCACAGTGCTATTTGTGAGTAGCTAGCACACTTGCTACAAGGTAAGGAATCAGCAAACCTCTTTTTGCATCCATCTACATCTCATCTTCCAATTAGTGTTTTTAAGTAATTCTTCTGTTTGTCCTTTAATGAGCTCTTAGTATGCATGATGTGGACATTGTTCTTTACTGATAAACTTGAGACCCCTGCACATGGTATCTAGTTTAACACTTTTCTTAACCAATCAGGGACATTTAGACTAATGATTTTTATTTTTTAAACCTCACCCAAGCACATGCTTACTGTTTTCTTAGAGACAGGGGAGTGAGAGAGGCAGAGAAACATAAATGTGAGAAACATCCATTGGTTGCCTCCTGTATGTGTGACAACTGGGACAAACCGGCAACCTCCCACCAACAGAGTGGGAGTCTGTCACAAGGAAAAGGACCTTGCTCCTTCCTGTCTCCCCGCTGCTACTGTCAGCCTTGCCCAACAGCTCTTGGCAGTGGCAGTGAGGGACCCCTGCCCAGCCGAAGTCACTCAGCTTCCCAGAGGCTCCTGGTCATTCCCTAGTGGGGCCACAGTGCTACTGGGGTGCCCATTCTCATCATAGAATCATGTCTGATCCCTGACTCCTCTGTCCTTCTGGAGACTAAGCACCTAGCCTCTACTGTGTGCCCTTCGTGTTGGCAGCTTCACGTAGTTCTGCTAGTTCATCTCAGAACTCGTGTTTACTGTTGTAGTTGCCCAGTATCCTTGTACCCGTCGTGTTGTATGAAAGTTACTATCATATAATACTCACGATGCCTCCACTGTTCTGGGGGTACTTGAGGGAAGAGGTGTGGGGGATGCAGGTACCACTGTGCAGTTCTCCTTCACATTATACCAACTTTCTGTTTCCCTGTCCCAGAAGCAGGGCTAATCCCTAACCAAGACCCTGTAGCTCTACCTGAAAATATTTGGGCCAGAATTCCTGATGGCATCTGGGGTGCGTGTGTTTTCACCACATCTGGCAACACCAGAGTGACAGTGACTCAGCTGTGATGCCTGGTGGGTGAGGTGGCCCACCAGTCTGCCCCTGTGTGACCCCACCCTCTGGGAATGTGTGTGGAATGAGAGACACATGCTCAGCTGTCAGTGATCAGTAACAGCACAGGCTAAATCTAATATCCCTTACAAAGGAGGGAATCTGAGTGAAAATCAGGGGTAAGTAGGGAGGAGGAGGAGGAGGAGCTGAGGGTAAACAATGGGAGGTAAGGAAATGTAACATTACATCAGAGCCTCAAGAAAGGCTCCCCCCTGCAGAATAATACTGTCTCTTAGCACAGTTATGACAGACATACAGAGTGGTGACCTCACATGTTTGTTCAGACTACCTTGCTTAGAAGCTGCCAAGGTCAAATGGAAGTAGGCAGTTCTGAGTGGCCTTTACTGGGACATATTTTGGTCACATGACAGGATGATAAACTGGATCATTT
>NW_028090011.1:0-1120 GCF_014824575.4 Sturnira hondurensis | reverse complement strand
ACTTACTGTAATCCGCACATTATACAGCAGAAAAGTGAACCAAGTGGGGAGATGGCTACTGTCAGGGAATGACTTTGCCCCACTGGGTGTGCCCACGCACACAAACAACTGCCCGAGGATGGCACATACTCAGAGAAGGGGGCTGTTAACCTTATAAGAAGATTCAGTCACACATGCATATCAGTAGGTTAAACCTTACCAATGTGGGCACAGTGAATAGCAGGACACTGAAATAAAGGATTAGAACACTTGGTCATCAGGATCCAAATTAATAGTCTGAAGTTGATCGTGTGTACTGAACAATGAGTTGCAGTCAAAGATATTATTAATGGCTTGTCTTCAGTATAGTCCTGAAAAAAATACGTGAAGTCTAGCATTTTATGTGACTTATGTATTATTATAGCTATGAAGACAATTTATATGTTTGATTAGTATCAAATAGTCTTGCATATGAGTATGATCATAAAGTCTCATAGAAGAACGTTGCACAAGTTGGCGAATCAAAATAAGTTGCTGTAAACGCAGTACCATCAGCAGGAGCTGATGATGAAACCATGACCTCCACACTGTCAAGGTCCGAGCCCAAGCATTCTGAGGGAATTCGAAAACAATACTGCTATGTTATCTCTGCGAGTGGCTGAGAAACCTCATGCAGAAATACACGGTCCATTTAATTATGTTGTATTTTCCAGGATGAATTTTGAGTAAAACCCGCCACTTCTGATGAAAAGCCGGCTATTAGACCTTTGGGCACACCATCCAGTTGCTCAGGTTCTATACACCATGCCCCTCTGTATTTTCAAATTGATAATTGTTATTAAAATAAATTAAATGTGAGAAATTGGGGAGAGTGCTGTGTTATTTCTCTTCTTGATTAGGTTAGCTCATCCTGCAACAAACCAACTTTGTGCTCTCTCTCATCAGCTACGCAGAGTGATTGTTATGGGTTGAATTGTACCCTTCCTCCCCACCCCACCAATTCATATGTTGATGTCTAAACATTTATTAGCGAAGCTTTATGCCACCCTACGTTCACTGTGGCATTATTCATGGTGGCCAAAACATGGGGACAACCAAAGTGTCCTTTGATAAAGGATTGGATAAAGAAAATGTGGTACAT
>NW_028090010.1:0-543 GCF_014824575.4 Sturnira hondurensis | reverse complement strand
AGACAAGCGGGCAGCAATCTTTGTGGACCAAAACAGAGGCCAGAACAGCTCCAACCCTCCGGCCGGTAGCCCAGCACAGGGTGAAATCCTAAGAGGTGACTGGGGACAGAAAGGGGACGTAAGGACTGTCCCATGATTTCTAGAGAATGGAGCCTCGGAGTAGGACCTAGCAAGATGACTTATAAAACCAGAAACAGGTCTTCCTTGGTGTTCACATAAGCGGTGATGGAGATTGGCCCTCTCTACTCTCTAGGACTCCACTCCCTTCCCTCCCTGGCCCTCCGCTCCCCTCCCCTGCCCTCTACTCCATACCGAACTGGAGAGCTCCCGGATCTTCTTCCAGACCACCTCCCTGGCGGACTCCCCAGGCCCCAGGGGGATGATCTCTTCGGGCCAGGTGCTTCCAGCAGGCCCTGCACTCTCCTTCGAGTCCATGAGCAGGGCACTCATCTCTGACTCTCCACCAGAGCCCTCTGCCAGTCCCGGTACCAGCTTTCTGGAAAGGACTTGCCTTGAGGACCTGGCACACCCACTCCTCCCATT
>NW_028090009.1:0-760 GCF_014824575.4 Sturnira hondurensis | reverse complement strand
AAGCTTCAAGATAGAGCTAAGCAAAATGGAGATAAGCAATCTATTAGATGCAACATTCAAAACACTGGAAAAAGGATGCTCAAGGAACTTAGTGAAAACCTCAACAGCAAAAAAAAAAAAACAAAAAAAAACAAACCCCAAAAGGACTTCCGCCATGATGGAGGCATAGGTGGAAACACTGTGCCTTCTCCCACAACCAAGTTTGGATACAACACAAGTTTTGGAGAACTAAGACACACCCAGAGACCAGAAAACGAATTATACGGAAGTCCGACAGCTACAAACCGTTCAATGAGGACGGTAGGAGAGGTGGAGCCAGCAGAGGAGCTGGGTCGGGCAGGACAGACCTAGGAGCTCAGGCAGCCCAGAACTAGTCAGGGTGCGGGGCAGACTGGCCAAGGTTGCACATTCGCGCGCAGTGAGACGGACCACGGAGGCCCCAGGGGGCGAACCCAGTGGTGGAGGGCTGACAGCGGTGGCACACTCGCGTGCCGTGGAGCGAGGCGCGTGGGCCTAGTGACGGTGGTGGCTTCGGTGCTGGTGGGGGTTGGGCAGCAGGCAGCAGAGGGAAGCAATTGTACCTCTTTGACCCCGCCCCCACAAACAACATCACAACCCAGCGACTGAGTTGCCCTGCTCTAGTGAACACTTTAGGGCTCCGATCCTGCTGTGGAACAGGCACGAACAGCCCAAAAGATGGCGCAAGAAGAACTCAAAGTCCCAGAGCCAATAACTCTCAGCGACCAAGAAATTGCCAGCC
>NW_028090008.1:0-2178 GCF_014824575.4 Sturnira hondurensis | reverse complement strand
GGAAGGAACCTGTGACAAGCTGCTGCAGAAAGCCTCCAGTGTCACAGAGAGACTTAGAGAAGGATGCTCAGGACGAGGGTGTCACCAATTTTCCAGATGCGGACAAGCCCTGAGGAGCAGGCACACTCTCTACCCCGAGTGGACCTGCATTTGGGGCCAGGACCCACAGTCCTACCAAAGACAGTTCATGTCCGTGACATGACGTGTCCATGCCTTGGAGCGCGGATCTGGATCTCAGTATTCTCATTGTTTAAAGGTGTACTTATTCCCTCTAGAGAGATGAGAGGGAAAAAGAAAGAGAGAAAGACAAACATCAATGTGAGAGAGAAACATCCGCTGGTTGCCTCTCACAGGCACCCCAACAGGGATCCAAATCTGCAACCCAGGCATGTGCACTGCCTGGGAATCGAACCGGCAATCCTTTGCTTGGCAGCACTAAGCCCAGCCAACCGAGGCTCACCAGGCAGGGCTTTGTTCTCTCTCCCCAAAGGACAGCTGATGAAGACAACTGTGTCTTCAGTTGGGGAATGGTGAGCAAAGAAGAGCTGCTGTAGCGTGTGTGTGCTGCAGGGAGAGAGAAGTAGGAGGGGTTTTGTGCATAAAGGGGGAGACGTGGCCACAATATGGTGGAGCTGCTGGCACAAAGGGATGTGGCCAACTCTCCCACCTTCCAGGCACACAGGGTCAGGTCACAGCTGTGGTTTCTGAACTGTTTTCCTTTGAAGCCATTTGGGAAGTTCCATTGCCCGGACTCCTCCTGTTTGTAATATGGACTGAGAAACTGGGGACTCTGATTGAGAGCCTACCGGTATCAGTGCATAGTCTTATGTCCAGAGATGGGCTGGCATTTCAGAATGGCCTCCCCACCACGGCCATTGATGAGGTTTCTTGGGGAGTAAGTGACTCCAGTAGCCACTGACCCTGTGGAGGAAGGACACGGAGCTGAGACCAGCCCAGGAGGCAGGTGGACACTCCAGCAACCATCAAGAATGTCAGGTTGGTAGGATGTTCCCTATGAGCTGAGACTCACCTGTGCCCCGGACACAGGGCCATTCAGCAGAGGAGTCACTTGCCACTGGAGGACTCAAGCAGGACAAGACTGGCCATGTCCCTGCTCAGGGCTCTGGTCTTGAGAGGGGACAGCAGAGGTTCTGCCCCTCCCCTTGCTCTCTTTGCAGGGCTTGGCTGTGACATCCCTCTCTGTATAGGTCCCACACACCCCAAACAGGATATTGGCATCCAGCGTTCCCCTATTCTGTCCCTCTTCCTGTGAGCAAGTGCAACTGGCTGTTCAGAGCTGGGCCCCCCAGAGTACAGGGCTGATGGCCACCCCTGTAGCTTCTGAGAAGGCGCTTCCGTCTCTACACCTCACTTGGATTTTCCAGGCTGCCTCCCTGAAGCCCCATCACACACTACAACAAATGTAGGCTCCAAGAGAGGCTGTAACTCCATGCAAATCAAGTTCATGCCTCGCTGCTGTGACACACACCTGCATAACCAGTGATGTGAAAAGATATGGGCAGCAAACCCTTGATTCATCAGATAACTTCCCTAATGCAGGAACCAAGCCCAGAGTCTCTCCCTTCACCTCCCTCTACCTCAGGGCACCATCTGCATCTGACTTCTTGGATTCACAGTGCCCTCAAGTGGCCACTTGTGCAGTGACTTTTTTGACACCTCCTTTGCTAGGGAGACTGGGAACCATGAGCAGAGGGGAGCACAGGAGGGTTTGTGAGCAGGGAGGAAGTGATGGTGGAACACTGTGGTTGCACTGCTGGCACAGAGGTACACGACCGAGTCCCCCGGCTCTGCAGCCTGGATGCTCAGAGTAGAGGTGGAGCCCTCAGGTCTCACAGCATAGAAGTGATCCTTAGGCATCCCAGAGGTGTCCACAGGTTCCTTGTTTTGAAAGTACATCAAAAACTTTGGGCCCTGACCTAGCATCTGTTGGTACCAGTAAAGGATGACGTGGCCAGAAATTGGATCACACCGAAATGTCACATTCTGTCCCCTCTTGGTGACCTTGTCCCTGGGGTACTGAGACACTCCAGTCTCTGTGTGACCTAGGGACACAGAAGTTGACAACAGAATCAGGAACAGAATCACAATCGTTACACACAGACACGCACACACACTCACACACACACACAATAAAACTACTTGGTTATCTGAGGACTC
>NW_028090007.1:0-1708 GCF_014824575.4 Sturnira hondurensis | reverse complement strand
ATTGAGTTTTGGGTAACTTTAGTATGTCATGTAACATTTTTAACATATAAAATTTTTATTAAAATTTAACTGATCTCTCAGAAGTCTACAATTATTCAAAATAAAATATTTGCTAGCACTTCCTCTGTCCTTTGACCTAATGAGTGTAAGTGACTGAATTACATTAATTTGTTACAGTTAATTACCATATATGCTAACAGTACTATTCCATCAACATTAGAACTCTCAATCTTTAAACATTACTAGATTTAGAAATTGTCATTAAAATCGGTGCATTGTTACTTTCATACAGTATTTTAGTTTTCACAGTTATTCTAACAGTGTTAAAATATTTCGGTGGAATCTGACATTATAAAGATATCAGTCTGATCTACTTCATTCTTCACTAAGTTGTTACTTTTCATTGCTTAAACCAATAATATGATATCAAACATAGAATATCATAGAATTCTCCAATTATTGTATGGGAGACATTTAAATCTCTAACTCAATTAGAACAAGACTTCACATTGGTCAAATGCAAGGTGCGTACTGTTTCTTCTCTCACACTCCACCCACACTGACTCTCCTGGGGACCTTGTTGTCATTCACATCACAGATTCACACTGAAGTACCGTCATCATAGGCACCGTCCCTGACGTTACTCAGCTGCAGAGATGGATCTCCAAGGAGAAAACCACTCAGAACTGCACCAGGCTAAGGACTCCCGGAGACAGCGAAGGGAAGGCAAGGGCACGAAAAGTTCCATTTTACAAACTGAACAGCAAATGTCTTCTGTGGACATAGAGTATCAAAATGCTTCTCAAGATCTTCACGGGAATGACAAGGACTGTTGCACAGGTGACACATTTAACAGACACACAGTAGGACTGTCCTGGGATGTGCAGTTGGTGTGAAGAAGTGTGGGGGGAAAAGTAGGAGATTAGCTCACCTATTTTTTCATTTGTGAAGATCAGAGCTTCAAGTTGCAAAATGGTATCTTAGTATGAAATCTGGGACTGATTTCTTCAGACACCATTGTAGGGTGCAGTCTTTGACCAGCAGCTGAGGGAGGATTGTATTTCCTGGCAAGGCAGTGGCATGTTCTGAGGGGCAGATTGCAGTGGAAGACCAGGTTTGGGGATGGTTCAAGTTTATTCATGTGATTCCTGCTCATCTGGGTTCTCTCTGGAAACTGTCCAACCAATGTCTCCATTTGTTTCTCTCTTGCTGCAGACTCACCATCCCCACCAGGGAAGCTCATTGCTGGGATCCTGGGAGTCATCTGCTTCATCTTGATGTACACTATAGTAAGAATTATTCTGTGTAAGTGTTTGAAATATTTTAAGAGAGCTTTTTACTTTAAGGAATCTCAGTGCCTCTGAACATTTTAATATATTTGGAACAGAGCTCTCATTTTAAAGTCATCATTTAGATAAACGTGGAAAGTTATTCTGAATTTGTCAAGTACATAAATAAGAGAATGATTGTAAAGGCTTTTTGCATCCATTTGTGTATTTTGATTTCATTACTCAAATATATGTATCAGGAATCTAAAGGCCTTTTTGATAAATACAAATTACTTCTTGAGATTGGTTAAACCAGTATTTTTAGAAGTATTAAAGTATGATCCAAAGTCTTCTGAGATATTCTTCCCCTAAATCTTTAATTTGGTACTAATTGTTTTGGCAAAATCAATTTTATTTCAGATTTTACTGCTCCTAAACAA
>NW_028090006.1:0-1031 GCF_014824575.4 Sturnira hondurensis | reverse complement strand
AAACCTTCTAGAAATGGGCAGTCTCTCTGCCAGAGGACCACAGACCGGAGGACAGGCGGCAGGTTGTCAGTGACCTCGGCGACCCCCTCCGCCGGGTCTCTCTGCCGATCCGTGACTCTCACTTGCAGCACACGTGTGGTGCTGGGCTTCCCCGCCCCTGCCCACTGAGAGGCAGGTGGGGTGGGAGAACGGGGACTGGGCTCGACCCCAACCCGCCCCCTTCCCCAGCGGCAGGAGGGAAGGGCGGGGCCCGCCCATGTCCACATCGCCAGCCTCGCAGACTCCCTGCTGCTATGTGGTCCCTGAAGCTCCCCTCCACGTGGCCACTCTCCTAACGTCCTTGCCTACAAACACCCACCAGCGAGGCACAGGTAGAAAATGCTCTGCACCCAGGCGGAAATGAGAACCTTTAAGCGACCTGAGAGAGTCTGTGCTGCAAATAATGAGGCGAATGCAGTTACTGCTGCGACAGAGGAGCAGGCGCATCTGCTGGAGTTGGGGGGGCGGGGCACAGTGAGTAATGGGGTGGGGGCAGCGGGCTCCGGGCGCAGGTCTGCAGGTCTGCTGTGTCTCCAGGCGCAGCCTCCCCGGGGGCTGCCAACCCAGCCCACGAAGCCTACCTGGGCCCACAGCCCAGCTCCCGCCTCTGAGATTTATTGTCTGACGAGCAGGTGGGTGTCCTACAAACGTGCATTGGCGGCCCCGGCAGCAAGTGTCCTGAGCCATCAGCACAAGCAGGAGCCAGCCAAGGCGCTTGGCCCTGGGCCGCATCGGCCACTCGGTCCCCTGCCAGCCCAGGCCCGGATGGACCTCAGGTTCCTGAGGCCAGGCCAGGAACAGACACTTGGCCAGGGAGATGGGCGGGGCCGGGGAAGCCACTCGGCTGAGCAGAGAGAGGGTCTTGGGTGGTGAACAGGCCCGGGCAGGAGCCCACCTCCGCTGTCGCTGCAGTCTCCTCGTGGCTGGCCTCCCCTCTTCGGGCCCGTGGGTTCCCCTCTGCCCTGCCCTGCAGTCCCTGACCTGGGACACCG
>NW_028090005.1:0-1648 GCF_014824575.4 Sturnira hondurensis | reverse complement strand
TTCTTTAAACAGTACATTTTTCTTTTTACCTGTATGTATTTGTATGTATAAGTGTGTATGTACTGAAAATGACTGCATACTACTTTTCAAATCTTCTACCAATGTTGCAGCAAGAACAAGTAAAGGTACACATGGGGCATATGTCTGTAAGAACCTTAGTAAAGAGCTTTGAAATTGTCCGTGTTCATATGTTTGAGATTCTGAAATAGTTTCAGATCCAATTAACATAATCCTATGTGATATACTTTCTTATAAAGATCTCCTGATCATACTGTCATAGAATCTTTAATAATTGCTTAGGTTTACCAGCTGCATGATGACATTGTTTCGGCTTTATTAAAATCCTTTCATTTTAATTGTATCTCACTGCCTCAAGCTATAGAATAATTTTTTTCTGTGTTTATACCACAAATAGTATGAAGTATGTTGGCACACACTTTTTTACAAATCATTTTGACAAGCTCTCCAGTGTGATCTTTTAAAATTTCATCATTAAGTTCTCTCTCTCTCTCTCTCATTCTCAATATTCAAGAGGATTTGTATTCCTCAGTCTCTATCTTCTAGACCAGGGACTGCCAAACTATGGCCTGTAGACTGATTTTCAATTTTTGTTTTTGTTTTACTATTTTTATTTGTTTTAATACAGTTCAATAAAACACAGCCATCCCAATTTGGTTATGTACACCTATGGTTGCTTTTGTGTTACGATGGCAGAGTTCAATTGTTGTCACAGAGACCAGCTAGCATGCAAAGCTTAAAATATTTACTCTCATTCATTATAGTAAAGGTTTGCAAACTTCTGTTTAAACTATGATTTCTTGATAACAGGAGATCCTGACTATAGCTAACATTCTCATTAAAATCACGCAAGAATGGAATGATGTGATATTCCTTTTTTTCCATTTTTAAAATTTATTTAATAATTTTTCAAGTACAGTTTTCTGTCTATGACTCCCATCCAATCCCACCCCCTGTGCTCTCCCCTCCCTCCCATTTCCACCCTTCTCAGTTGTTGTTGATGTATCCTTTATATATGTTCCTCTAAATCCCTCCCCTATTTCCCCTGAAATTCCCTCCCCTCTTCCCTCTGGTCACTGTCAGCCTGTTCTCTATTTCAGTGTCTTTGGTTATATTTTGCTTGCTTGTTTGTTTTGTTGATTGGGTTCCTGTTAAAGGTGAGATCATACAGTATTTGTCTTTCAATGCCTGACTTATTTCACTCAGCATAATGCTTTCCAGTTCCATCCATGCTGTTGCAAAGGGCAGGAGCTCCTTCTTTCTTTCTGCTGCATAGAATTCCATTATATAAATGTAACATAGGTTTTTTTATCCATTCATCTATTGACGGGCACCTAGGTTGCTTCCAACTCTTGGCTATTGTAAATTGTGCTGCTATGAACATTGGGGTGCATGTGTTCTTTGGGATTGGTGTTTTAGGGTTCTTAGGATACAATACTAGCAGTGGAATTGCTGATATTCCTTAAAAACTTTCTCTTCCTTCTCTGTCACCCCTTTCTAATGCAATTCATACTTTTCTATTATGTGTAGATATTAGTCAATAGAAAACATTCAACATGACTTGCTAATTTACTGCATTATCTCCACAAAGAGTGGTACACACCAAGTAGCACCACCAGTGTACATGTGT
>NW_028090004.1:0-1703 GCF_014824575.4 Sturnira hondurensis | reverse complement strand
GTTCCACAGAAAGCCTCAAATAAATAACAGTCAAGATGCTGAGATTTTTTTTGAAATACCTGGTTGTATTCTTAGTGTTCTATAATTTATAAGGCATTGGATAACTAGTCAGTAGGCGAATATGAGTTACTCTATGAAAATATTGTATTTTGATTTAATTGACTTTATACTATGCACTGGGCTCCATGGAAGGAGCTTTCCATAAGTTTTCTCATGTAATTCTCAGAGCAGCCCATTGAGGGAAGTGCTTCGTCTACTGTTTCATAAGGAAGGAAAGTCACCTGCTCTAGGTCTCAGAACTGTCCAGTGGAGGAATGTGGCTCTCACACCCACCTGCTGGACTCCAGAGCTCCAGCCCCGAGCCATTGCTCTGCCATCCCCAAAGTCGCAGGTGTTCTCCCAAAGTGTGAGTCGTCCATTCTAAAGACAGAGGCAGCAGAATTCTCCGCTCTCAATTTCGGTGGAACTGGGCCATACATAGTGAATGAAAGAAGTTGCACTGTGTTCATAGTGCTTAGGTGCCTCTAATTCCTAAAAGAAACCAATTTGGCAACTGAACTGAAAATTTCTTATAGGCTTCAAAAATCATCTCTGTTTCTTTGTCTCTACAAACACAAATGTGCGCAGCCCACCGAAAAGAGATTACCTTACATTTGAAAGTGGATCAGAAAGAAATTATATGAGACACTGGTTGTGTCATCAAGGTTTTGAAAACTAGCATTCTTAATAAAATTAAAATGAGCCCTACTATGTGAAAGAAGCTTAAGAGGTCTTTGCAAGGAAATGTGGGAATTCTACTGGGCTTCTCTGTGGCGGACCCTGGACAGCAGGGTCTGTGTATGTTGTGGCTACTCATGAACAAATACACAGGAACTACAGGAATCCTGTGGAATAAAAGGGATGGCACAGCTGCTCTCTAAGTCAGAGAGAGAAGGCTCCAACCTCCGTCTGGACAGGCTTTTATAGTTTTTCTGGGTACGCTACATGAGGATGGTCCTCATTTACTATACACAGGTTCGAATTAGGTGGTTACCTTTTACAGACAACAAAGGAGAGGATGTTGCTAATCACATCAAAGAAGAAGCATATTTGCAAATGTAAAGGGAAAAGTGGTTGGATTGTTAATACTCCATACTTGGGAGGTTTAGCTCTGATTTTAGGAAGCTGCAGTAAGCCCTTGCGCCTCAACTCAGGGTGAGGGAGTTTTAGCAAAAGGCAGCCTCATAGCAGCCTAGGTACAGTACAGGCCTGGTTCCCCATGGGAAAACCTATCCCTGGGCATGGTCCTGTGTGCCCACATGCACCCCACTGGTTTTCCACTCGAAGGTTGAGCTACATTTCTATGGCATGTGAAATGGTTTCCCACACTTCTCTGACCATTCTTTCTATACACAGTACACCTAGATCCTGCTCACAGGGCCTGTGTGCTTTAAAGATGTGAGTGAATACATGTGGTGGAAGTTCATTACCTATAAAAAGTGACAAAAGTTTTAGATTAGGCAAGGTGCCATAAAGTTTGCCTTATTCAAAATAATCTACCCAAGATTCATTTTAACCATTTGGGACTAGAATTTACCTTTTAAGAATTTCATAGGCCTAGTCCTACTCTAACAAATTAAATATAAAAGTAGTTTCTAGATTATTAGATAGTGTTAAATTTTCTTCAAAATAGTGTCTCCACAATGAAAGTGATGGCCTGTTAC
>NW_028090003.1:0-2597 GCF_014824575.4 Sturnira hondurensis | reverse complement strand
GGAAGGGAAGGGGTGAAAGAAAGAGAGCAAGGCAGATGGAGAGAGAGATGTGGGGGGGGGGTAGAGTGGGAGGAAGGGAAGAGGGGAGGGGGAGTTACATTCCCTGGGCAGTTCTGTTCCCGGATCCCAGCACATCCCCCAGCTCTCCCCCTGGGCTCCTAGATGCAACAGGCACCTCATGAAGGGTCAGTCTCCCCACCCACTGCAGTTCTAACCTCCTTTGGTTCTCTCCTTGACCCTTGTCAGAGCCCAGTTCCCCCACTTTCCTGGCTGTTCTGTGATCTCTCAGCATCCTTTGAACAGATTTCTTTTCTTCTTCAAATGGCCACAGTCCATTTCTGTTCTCGCAGTCATAAACCTTGACCGACCTTCCAGTTCTCCTGCAGGAGTGCTTTCCACTGTTTGTTAGCCCTCGACTTCTTAGTTTCCCAGAAGGACGTTTCATCTTTTTTTGAAAGATTTTCTTTCTCTCTTTATTTTTAGAGGGGAAGGGAAGGAGCAAGAGAGGGAAAGAAACATCAGGAGTTTCAGCCCAGATGGAGGCATAGGTAGAAACCCTTTGCTTCTTCACCCAACCAAAAGCAGGATAACAACCAATCTAAAATCGATGAACAATGAAAAATGCCAGAAAAGCAAACTGCATGGAACTCTGACCACCAAAGATATAAAGAAAAAATCAACCAGAACAACCAGACTGGTAAGGTGTTGGACTGCGCCAGCCAACTCAGAAAAGCTGTAGCAAGGGGGCAGACCACGCTGGTGGGGCTGGCTGAAGGCAAAACTGAGACTCAGAGTTGTCTGTGGACTCTGCTGGTTCCCACGGTGGGAGAAACCCCCAGTCTCACAGGAGAATCCATTGGAAAGTGGACTAGAAACAAGCAGGCAAGCTGCACTGTTCCCTCTCTGGACCCTCCCCCCCCCCCCCCCCCCCCCCCCCCGCAGCACCACAGCGCAGCAAGGAGGGTTGGTCTGCCCAGGTGAATACCTAAGGCCCCACCCCCTTACAACTTACCAGTTGCACCAAGACAAAGATATACGACCCAAAGGAAAGAACAGGGCAAAACCTCAGAAAGGGAACTAAGCAAGGAAGAACTAGCCAGCCTATCTTACAGACAATTTGAAGCCTGGGTAATCAAACTGCTCAGAGAACTGATAGAGTTTGGGTGAAAAATGAAAGATACCCAACATGTAATAAAGCAAAATATTCAGGGAAGCAATAGTGACAGGAAGGAAACCAGGACTCAAAGCAACAATTTGGAGCAAAAGGAAAAAAATGAACATCCAACCAGAACAAAATGAAGAAGCAAGAATTCACAAAAATGAAGAGAGTCTTACAAATCTCTGGGACAACCTGAAATGCTCCTATATCCGAGTAATAAGGGTGCCAGAGAGAAAACAAAAGCAAGAAATCAAAACCTTATTTGAACAAATAATGAAGGAGAACTTCCTGAATCTGGCAAAGGAAATAGATTTCCAGGAAGTCCAGGAATTTCAGAGAGTCCCAAGCAAGTTGGACCCAAAGAGGAACACACCAAGGAACACCATCATTAAGTTACCTAAAATTAAATACAAAGAGAGGATCCTAAAAGAAGCAAGAGGAAAGAAGAGAGTTACCTACAAAGGAGTTCCCATAGGGCTATCAGCTGATTTCTCAAAAGAGACCTTACAGGCAAGAAGGGGCTGGAAACAAGTATTCCAAGTCATGAAAGGCAAGGACCTACATCCAAGATTACTCTGTCCAGCAAAGCTTTCATTTAGAATGGAAGGGCAGATAAAGTGCTTCCCAGATAAGGTCAAGGTAAAGGAGTTTATCATCACTAAGGCTTTATTATATGAAATGTTAACGAGATTTATCTAAGAAAAAGATAAAAATGTGAACAGTAAGATGACAACAAACTCACAACTATCAACAAATGAACCGAAAAGAAAAGAAAAACAACAAAAACAAAAACTAAGCAAACAACCAGGACAGGAACAGAATCAGAGAAATGGACATGATGTGGAGGGATTTCAGTGGGGAGGGGGAAGAGGGATGGGAGGGAAAGATACAGGGAACAAGAAGCATAATTATTAGGCATAAAGTAGATGGGGAGAGATAAAAATGGTATAGGAAACAGAGGACTCGAAGAATTTATATGTACAACCCATGAACATGAAGTAAGAGGGGTGGAATGCTGAGAGTTTTGGGGAAAAAGGCAGAGGGTGGATAAGGGGGGAAATTGGGAAAACTGTAATAGCATAATCAATAAAAAGTGTTTTAAACAAGAAACATCAGTGTGTGGTCATCCCTCACATTCTCCGGACCAGAGACCTGGCCCACAACCCAGGCGTGCGCCCTGATTGGGAATGCAATGCCCTTAGCCTAACATCCACAGGCCCCCTGCTCAATCCACTGAGCTGCGCCAGCCAGGGCAAAAGTTTCGCCTTCTCCAACTCAAGGAGGAAACTTCCTCTCCACATCAAGAGTAGCCTCTGTGCCCCTTCCTGGGAAGGGGCACATTCTGTTCCCCTTCCAACCTCATCCAGTCTCTGGGAACAAAACACTGATTCCAGCAACAGTGGGTGTCTTTCTGACGATTTTTAGCCAGCAGCTTTTC
>NW_028090002.1:0-1040 GCF_014824575.4 Sturnira hondurensis | reverse complement strand
GCAGTCCACCGCGGGTTTGCTGGTGGTTAGATTCCTCAACGCAATTGCACATCGAAAGTAATATTGCACTCCTAGTAATATTACTTTTATAAAAGACCAAAAGAAAAAAAAAAAGAAGAATGAGGCTGGGGATGCTGCTCTGGTTTCAAGGAGACTAAAGAGACACAACAATGAAATTCAATGTGTGGCCCTTGACTGGGTCCAGAACTAGGGGGACAAAGTTACTAATACATTTTGGGAAGAACTAGAAAAAATCGGAAAACAGACAGTGTTAGATGATTATTACTGTGTAATTTTTGGTCAACCAATAATTTGAAATATTCAGAAGATGGTAGATTAAGTAATATATTCCCATTGTCTGATCTAATTAGTTAAAATCAAGTGTAGGACAGTGGACTATGTATTCTCCACAAACCTGGGATATGCATTGCACTGACTCAGATATGGAAGATGAAGGTGTTGGTGTTCTAGGATTTTTTCTCTGTAGAATGTTTAACATAAACATTTACTAGTGACCGTCTGAAGGGGTAGAAGACCCTAAGCTCTGATTTGAGAAGTTTGGGTTTGTTGTGTTGAGGAACTATTTAAAGTCCTTGAACTGGGTAGTGTACTGTATGAGAGAGGTTTTGCAGGCACTGTGTACAGAATGGATGGAAGGGAGGGAGTGGGCCAGGAGTCGGTCGTGGGATTCAGGAAGGAAATGAAGAAAACCCAGAGCGCGTGACAGCTGTGGAACTGGAAAGCAGGATAGTAGGAAACAGGATGAGCCGTTGGCAGGTCCTGTTGGGTAAATGGAGAGAAATCACTAAAGTTGTAACCCTAGAACAGCCAGATAACAGATGCTGAAGTAAATACAGAAGGGGCCAGTTTTGAAAAGCTGATTTTTCCTGAAGAATACAGGGATACAAAAGGGCCCTGAAGTGTCTATCATCAGGCAATAACGGATGAGAAACTGGAGAAGGGAAGAGGGAGGAGTTACGACTAGATAGGGAGTTACCCTAACAGAGATACGTAGTAGTTGAAATTAATAATGAGTTCTG
>NW_028090001.1:0-807 GCF_014824575.4 Sturnira hondurensis | reverse complement strand
TGCTCCCTCAGTCACCTAAGTCCTCTCCCAGGAAACCGTCACAGTGAGTCAGTTCTGATTTGTCTGCCCAGGAAAATCGACCTGTGCATTAATGTTGCTGTTATGGCTGTAAAAAGAGCTCAGGCCACGGGCTGGGAGAAAATATTTGCAATTCAGTGCTTTTGGGATATACATAAGAATCCTTAACTCAACAATAAGATAACAATAACTCGATAAAGATGGATCGAACTTCTAATCAGACACCCCACCAAAGAATTTATGCCTGCTTTGTCCAGGTGGTTCAGTTGGTTAGAGGGTCATCATGAGAGCCAGAGTGTCGTGGGTTTGATCCCTGGTCAGGTTTCCTGTGGGAGGCAACTGATCGATGACTCTCTCTCTCTAACACACTTTCTCTCAAATGAATTAACGTAGCCTTGGGTGACAGTTTTTTTAAAGGCTGGCAGTAGATCAGTATGTTTTGTTATGGCTGCAGCAGCCTCATACACGTGTCTATTGGGTCTCTTGACAGTGTCATTTTCCCCTGTGTGGATTTAATCTCGTGTTGTTTTATAAAATGATGTGCTGTGCAGCCTTGCAGCCCAGGGGCAACAGGCTGAGCCCTGCTGTCTGGGTGAGCAGTAGGGGGACCGTCCAGGTGTGAGAGCCCCTGTGCTGTTCGCACAACCACAACATCGCACAACCACACGGGTCTCAGGGTGGGTCACCACCGTTAGGCGGCGCATGAGTGATGTAAGTGCATCCAATAAACAGGCTGCGCACCTTATACTTACATGAGGTTTGGGGTCAATTTTATTTTAATTTAAAAAT
>NW_028090000.1:0-1194 GCF_014824575.4 Sturnira hondurensis | reverse complement strand
ACAAGTGCTATACGGATGCTTCCCAGAAACACCATTCTCGTCCAACAAAGGGAGTTGGTGAGACCTCAACCCAGGGGTGTGGGACCCAGTGTAACTGTGGAAACTGAAGGACGGTGCCAAAGACATGTGGAAGGGAAAGAGCGTGTTGAGGAAGTCAGACGGGGCTCAGTACCATTTGTCAAGGAAACTGCAGGTGTGCCCCTGTGTGTGATGAACAGAGAGCTCTAACTTGCTGTGTTAATTGGTGTGCCTTCTGGATTATGGAATAATGGGTGGTTTTATTTTCTCTGTATTTCCCAAACTCACTTTTTCAAAAAAGTAACTGCATATCATCAGGAAAAAAAAAACCCAGTTCCCATCAAGTGTGAGAGTCTGAAAAAGATCTTAAAGTGCAACTTTCAAAATGTTACAGTTTTCTCCAGGTGATGAGATTAACAATCTCTTACTGTAAAAAAATATTTTTTAAGAAAGCTTTCTTTAGTAACTTTTAAGAGGTCTGATATTTGAAGACAGCATCTATGGGTAACATACCTCCCCAAGGGCAGCTCTCAGAGGCTGGGTCAGAAACTTTCTGGGACAGTTAGGACCGAGGCCAGATGAGGGGCCAGGTCAGCAACAGACAGGGAAGGGTTTGGGTGTCAAGACAAATCTGCCAAATTTCAGAAAGGCTTACCTGGCCCCAGCTTGGAAGGCAGTGAGCTGGTCTGTGGTCGTGGCTGACCATTCTGGTGAATAACCCCCTCATCAGCCCAGCTGTGGTCCCCAAGCCAGCCCATGGCCCCCTTACCCTGGGGGGCAGACAATCAGAACATAAACCAGGTGGGACTGGCCACAGCTGCGGTGACCACTGTAGTCAGAGTCAAATGTGTGATGAAAGCAATTGGCCATTGGGTCCTGTTGCCTCAGCCATTGATGTTTCTTTTGACCAAGGACTACTGACCTGCCCTATCTGCATCACTCACAGTGTCATGTGGAGTTGGGAAGCCAGCATGTGCAGCTAGCATGGCCTTGAGGCATATCAGGTGTCATGGGGACATGACAGTAATCTCAGCTGCCCGTCAAGGACAAAAGACTCAGAATCCAGCAGATGTCAGGCTACGCTCACACCTTGGAGCCTCCACTTCAAAACAAGGATGGTGGCAGCCAGCCACTGGCAGGTAGGAGGGAGGGCTGTGTAAACACCCAGCTCCCTGC
>NW_028089999.1:0-698 GCF_014824575.4 Sturnira hondurensis | reverse complement strand
TCTCTCTTTCCCTTCCCCTCTAAAGATAAATAAATAAAATATTAAAAAAAAATGTAAACAGTCAAACTCCAATGAAAAGACCAAGAGAAGGACATATTGGATTAAAAAAAACGCAACCCTTGATATGCTAACTATAAGGGGCTCATTTCAGATTATAGGCACAAGGAGTTCAAAGGGAAATGAATGGGAAAAGATGCCCTGCAGATAATAGCAAAAGCTAGCTGGGGGGCTACATTATTTTCAGATGAAATAGACTTTTTTTTTTAAAGATTTTATTTATTTATCTTTGAAGGGGAAGGGAAGGAGAGAAGGAGAGAAACATCAATGTATGGTTGCCTCTCGTGAGTCCCCTGCTGGGAACTGGCCCGCAACCCAGGCATGTGCCCTGACTGGGAATCGAACCTCGATCGTGTGGTTCGCAGGCTCGCGCTCAATCCACTGAGCTACCCCAGCCAGGGCCAGATGAAATAGACTTAAGTAAAAAAAAAAAAAAGAGTTATCAGAGCCCTGACTGATGTGGCTCAGTTGGTCCGCGTTGTCCCACAAAGCGAAAGGTCTCCAGTTCGATTCCCGGTCAGAGCACGTGCTGGGTTGCGGGCTTGGTCCCCACGTGGAGCGCATACGAGAGGCAACTGATCCATGTTCCTCTCTCACATTAATGTTTCTCTCCCTCTTTTTCTCCCTCCTTCCCCCCTCTG
>NW_028089998.1:0-776 GCF_014824575.4 Sturnira hondurensis | reverse complement strand
GGGAATATGATGTACTCCCCGGGGGAGGGTTTTCCTCGGTAAGGATCCGTGCTGTGCACTCTGCAAAAATTGTGCTGGACACTTCCCTTTCTCCTTAAGTACGTGCCGTGCACTCTGCAAAAATTGTGCTGGACACTTCCCTTTCTCCTTAAGTACGTGCTCTCGATGACTCAGAATGGCCTTACCGTGGGTGTGAGTCAGGGTGGTGGGGATGAGCAGAACACGCCCTGCCTGCCCACCAGCCTTGCACAGTGAGCTGTGTCCTGCTGGTGTGCCCGACAGCGCCCGGTCCTGCTCTACGACTGACTGAGCTACTGGGGTGGGCTGTGAGAGCGGCACAGCCTTGCTGCTGTCTGCAGCCCAGAGCTGTCTGGGAGCACCTTTCAGGGGCTAGAACACTCCTTCGACCCCACCCTGCCCCCCCACAGGCCTCTTCACTTCGAGTTACCCTCCAGTGCTGGAAGCCCCACCACCTTTAGGGAAATCCCAGACTACATTGACTGCTTTCTGCTCCACGAGAAACTCAGACGGTTTGCCAGGTGTGCTTGGCCCTTACCTGGGCACTGCCTTACAACACTTGCTGTGGTTCCTTTCATGACCATTGTCCTCTCTGACCACTTCTTTAAGGAAGACTAAATGCATCCTCAGCTACTACAAAGCTAGACTTTGTGTCTCCCTGTGGCACTGAGAACACAAACTTTCCCTTTTTTGCTGATGGACCAAGAAAAAAATCAAAGAAAAATGCAAGGGATTGGTATGAAAAGTGATCAGCCAAG
>NW_028089997.1:0-1454 GCF_014824575.4 Sturnira hondurensis | reverse complement strand
ATCATTTGGGGTTCTGTGAATGTAGCTTCACAGACTGACATATACTGGCATGATCACAATGTTAACGCAGAGCTCTTGTTCTTTTCTCTCAATATGGACAAAAATAAGAAGTGGTCAAATACTGTGAGGCAAAACAAAATTTGAACAGATGCAGTGTTGGCAAGAGTCATTATTCAAGACATTCAGAGTGTGAAGCATATTTCCTTTTCCTGCCTTTAAATGGAGTTCCCGTCACCTTCTTCTGGCATCTAGAGCTGGAAAGATGTGTATGAAATAGACAGAAGCCTGCCAGTAACACCATCAGCAATTGGCAAGAACAACCAGGTAAGGACTAGGATACATGATACATGACCCATTCAGCTTCTTTTTTCTCCCTCTTTTTCTTTTGCCCATCCTACCCTATGGTCAACTGGGAGCCTATCTTTCATAAATAGTCCTATTCCAACAATGATGATCCTGTGCTGCTTCAGTGACCAAAAGAGTCAGAGGCCCATGTCCATTAAATCTTACAGACAATGAGAGACACATGCTATCAGGAGAACAGAGCACAAGAATCAGCAGTGACTTCTCTTCAAATAATTCCACAGTGATTCCTTTCAACCTCCAGGCTTTGAAGGAGATACACATGCACTCACACAGATGCATGAAGCCTGAATAGCACACTCATGGCCTAACACTGCATTTAGAGATTAAAAGGATGTGAGTGCAACTAAACTAATTTCTCTGCTGTTTATGGAATCTCCAGAACAGAAAGGCTGCTTTACTCTGCATTGTCTTTTATTTTGTACAGTTTAGATTTATTTTTCAATAAATAGTATATTCACATGGCTTAAACTTCTCACTATATTGAGCACCTAAAACTGATATAAACAATATAATATGCTATATATCAACTTACTTTTTAAAAAAACACAATGTGAGAAAAAAATGTACTAAAAACTACGCAGGAAAATCTCCCTCCCTCTCCTGTGTCTCATCCACCCAGTCGCCATACATCTGACAAGTAATCACTGTTACTGGCTTCCTGTTTACTCTTAAAATTTTTAATTGTTTATGCTATTACAGTTGTCCCCATTTTTCCCCAGTTGACCACCTCCATTTAGTTTCTTGTCCTCCCACCTTAGGCTGTCACCACACCATTGTCCATGTCCATGGGTCCTGCATATGTGTTCTTTGACTAATTTTTAACAAACATACTAATCAACAAAATATATATTAGTTTTGGAAGTGGGATTAAAATGTTTATGTTTGGAACAAGCATGGGAATAGTAATAGGAATAGGATCCAATATTCCCAAATAGGGGAATTTCTTTTTTTTTAATTTTATTTTTTTATTTAATTCTTGTTCAAGTACAGTTTTCTGTCCTGTATTCCCAGCCCTGCCCCCCCCCCCAGTGCTTCTGACCTCCCTCCCATTTCCACCCCCCACCTTAGTTATTGTCCATGTGTCCTTT
>NW_028089996.1:0-748 GCF_014824575.4 Sturnira hondurensis | reverse complement strand
AATCCATCATGAACTCTGATGAACAGCTTGTTTCATCTCCTTCATGAGATGTACCTTATGGGTTTTCCTGATTTTTTTTTTTTTGCTGGCACAGAGTCTTCCCTCCTGCTAGTGATGTCTCATGACTGACTGCTGCCGTCATCACCCCCTGCACTGCAAGGCCATTGTGAACAGAGACACCTCGTGCAAATGGCCACTACTCCTCAGCTCAGTGGGTGTGTTTATGGACCCCTTCCTGCTGTGGGCACATAAAGTGTAGTCATAACATCCTATTTTAAGCTGACTTTTACCCTGTCATGTTTTAGATCACTGATATTATAATTGACATATTATGCTATATATTCAATAACATTATTATAGTTAGAATATTTTAATATGTTTTTTAACTTTAAATTAGAGTTGTAAATGATTTATGTACTACCATTACAATGGCAGCAGATCTGGCTTTGGCTATATATTTTCCTTTATCTGTTTTACATAGTGATACGTTTTTTTATAATGTTAATTAACAAGATTTTTATTTCAGCTTGAAGGATGCCCTGTAGCATTTTTTGTAAGGTAGGTCAAGTGGTGATAAACTTTCTCAGTTTTTCTTTGCAAAAGTATTAATCTTGCCTTTACTTCTCTAAGACAGCTTTGCCAGTATAGTCTTCTTTGTCCACATCACCCAAATGAATATACAGCTTTAATGCAATCTCCATAAAAATCCCAATGGCATTTTTTAAAGAAATAGAACAAAAACCTATCA
>NW_028089995.1:0-834 GCF_014824575.4 Sturnira hondurensis | reverse complement strand
CACACATACATGATTTTTTTCTGGCTTTTCTAGAGACAGGAATGGTGTCACTTGCTTTAAGGGAACTCCTGCCAATGAACCTCCCCTCCGTAGGTCATCTTCCCAGACTGCAGTTCCCTCACTTTCTGGTGTTGTGACCTGTGGTTCTGGATATTCCGGATTGACCCAAAGAAGTTGGGACACCCACAGCTGCTGTGAAATAAAAAAGTTGAATTGCACCAAGGCCTGCTTCAGATGGAACCAAGAGCAATGTAGGGGCTGGCCAAACTCCTGAACCTGGGGCGGCCAGGCTCCCCCTGGAGAAGCAATATTCCTGGGGAGAGGCAGTCGGGAAGCACAGTTAGAGTTGGGAATTCTCCTACACTGTCCACTCAGGGCAACCGTTCTTGGGACTGGGCCTCTGTGCATGCCCCTGTCCAACCAAGGGACACCCCAATGCCGACCCTGACCCTTATGGGCTGTCTGAGGAGGAGGAGGCATGGCAATGCACTGGGTTTAGCATTGAGACCCTGTGAATCTTTTCTTCCCAATGACATTTCTTCTCAAGGTCTATACAATGCCTACCTCAACCGTTCATGCACCTGCTCATCTAGACTAAGGTGTGAGATAGATTGGTGAGCAGGCTCTGACTACATCTCCTTCTTGGAGCTTGAGGCTGGTGGTGAGGACAATTGACTCTGGAGAGGGTTCACCTGAGCAGAGTAGACTCTGTTGAGTGAGGGACCCTAGGTCTACATTCAGCCCAGCATTTGTCCTATTCTATGAGGCTAGGGGCCCTATCCACACTTCTTCCTCTTCTATCTTGTTGGGCTAGAAGCCACCAGGGATCAAGCT
>NW_028089994.1:0-2351 GCF_014824575.4 Sturnira hondurensis | reverse complement strand
TGTATTTAATGTGTGGCCCAAGACAACTCTTCTTCCAGTTTAGACCAGAGACACCAAAAGGTTGGACACCCCCGCTACTCTGTCAAGTACTGGCTGGATGAGGAATTGAGGCTCTCCATGTTTTTCCTGCAGCCCTGACTGTTTTCAGCAATGACATTCCCCTTCCCACCCTCCCGCTGTCTACCTCAGAGATACTTCGTTACATACAGGTCCTTCTGAACAAAGTGAGATTCTTCTTCCAATTGCTCAAGACAGGCCAATCGGCCAAATCAGGTTGGGTGTGTGTCTGCACGGCCTTACTAGCATTGTTATGGCTCATTGCTTTTCCTGAGAACAGGACAAGAGTGCAGCATTCTTGGTGATGTTTGCAATTTGATCTTAAGGTATGTTCCTAGCAACATAATCCATCTGAAGTCACCTGGTGGCATGCATGGACACTGTCTGAAATTGACCTCTTTCTCCCTTTATTTCATCCTCCCTGGTGTCAATAGAATGCCTTCAATTTGTGCTGAATCTTCAGTTTGAATCTCTGAAGCCCTTCTAAGTGTTTCTGATTATCCATTTTCCACGTGGAGTAGCCCTCAGCATTCCTTGTAAGTTACCTGGGACTTGAGCATTATTTTGATGTCATTGCATTTCCATGGTAACCTATCACTAGTCGTTAAGTCACACTGATTTTCCCAGTTATTTGAAGAGATACAAGTATACTTTTTAGGATGTATTGTATACAAGGAAAATTGTGTAGGTCATGTTCAAGGGAACAATAACCATGGGCACAGCTATGTCCCCTAAGCAGATATCATGTGTCAGGTCATTTGCAGGCACAGTTCAGTCTCGTATTAAACTCTCAGGTCATCTGCAGCCTTTAGCTTTAAGTTTATTCACATACTTGTTTATATTGCTGCTTGTATTTTACAGCTTTTTATTGATGTGTTTTTCAAGTGTGTCCTGGTGTGTCACTAAATCATACAGAAAGTTTGAATCTTTTTATTTTTTTACACATTTTATTGATTATTTCATTTCAGTTGTTCCAATTGTTTTACCTCTGTCCCATTGCATCCTGTACCCTTCCATCCAGCAATTCCGCCATCCAGTCCTTTCATGTCCGTGGGTCATGCATATAAGTTCTTTGGCTTCCCCATTTTCTATACTATTCTTAACCTCCCTCTGTCTATTGTCTATTTTGTACCTATCATTTTTGCTTTTTAATCACTGCATATTTTCCCCTTCTCCCTCCCATCTGATAACCCTCCAAATTATTTCCATACCTATGATTTTGTTCCTGCTCTGGTTGTTTCCTTTGTTTTTTTGTTTTGCTTTGTTTTGTTTTAGATTCAATTGTTGATAGTTCTGAATTTGTTGCCTTTTTAATGTTCATAGTTTTGATCTTTTTATTTTTAAAAAAATATTTTACTTATTTTTAGAGAGAGGGGAAGGGAAGGAGAAAGAGTGGGAGAGAAACATCAATGTGTGGTTGGCTCTCATGTGTTCCCTACTGGGGACCTACAACCCAGGCATGTGCCCTGACTGGGAATTGAACCTGTGATCCTTTGCTTCACAGCCCCCTGCTCAATCCACTGAGCTACACCAGCCAGGGCTGGTCTTTTTCTTAAATAAGTCCCTTTAACACTTCATGTAATAAGGGCTTAATAATGATGAACTCCTCTAGCTTTACACACTCTGGGAGGCACTTTATCAGTCCTTCTACTTAAATGATAGCTGTGCTGGATAGACTAATCTAGGTTGTAGGTCCTTGCTTTTCATCACTTTGAATACCCCTTGCCAGTCTTTTCTTGCTTGCAAAGTTTGTTCTCAGAAACCAGCTGATTGCCTGTTTTGGGGCACTCCTTTGTAGGTAACGCTTTTCTCTGCTGCTTTTAAGTGTCTCTCTTTAACTTTAACTTTTGGCATTCTAATTATAATATGTCTTGGTGTGATCTTCTGTGGGTCAAACTTGTTCGGGACTCTGTGTGCTTCCTGGGCTTGTATGTCTATTTCTTCCACCAAACTAAGGACATTTTCTTTCATTATTTTTTCAAATAAATTTTCACTTGTCTGTGCATGTGTGTGGGAACTATTAATTAATAGTCAAAGCCTACAGATTTATTTCTTGGGCACACCCATGGTACGACCCCAGCAGCCTGTGGTCTTGGGGTGCTGGTCTCAAACACAAAGATCTTAGAAGTAGCGCAGCCCTCTGTGGGCTGAATTTTCTCAGCTGCTCTGGGTCTTCATGAAGCTTGTTGTCCAGACCATTGGCCAGGACTTGGCTGTGTTTTCCATCCTTTGCATCCTTCTGTCTGTTCAAGAACCAGTGTGGAATCTTGTACTAAGGTGGGTTCTGCACAATG
>NW_028089993.1:0-1083 GCF_014824575.4 Sturnira hondurensis | reverse complement strand
CATAAAAAATACAAATAACTAAAATGGAGATACCTCGCAAGGAATCAACAGTGGAGTAGATGAAGCACAGGATCAAATCAGAGAATAGGAAGATAAGAAAGCAGAAAATACCCAACCAGAACAGGACAAAAAATTGAAAAGAATCCTGCTTTTCACAAAATGGAGCCCAAAGCGAAGAAGGAAGCCCTGCCCCACCCAAAGCTGAAGCCGAGGCAAAGGCTTCGAAGGCAGAGGAAGCAGTGCCAAAGGCGACCTCCGCCCACAGCCACACGAAAAAGGACGATCCCACATCACCCACTCTGGAGGCCTAAGACTCTGTGGCTCCGAAGGCAGCCTAAATATCCCCCAGGAGAGACAGGCTTGACCACTACGCCATCGTCAAGTTCCCCTGACCACTGACTCAGCCATGAGGAACATGGAAGACAGCAGCACACTCGTGTTCATGGTGGATTCAAGGCCAACACGCACCCATCAAACAGGCTGTGAAGAAGCTGTATGACGTTGACGTGACCAAGGTCAACACCCTGATCACGCCTGATGGGGAGGAGAAGGCGTCTGTTGGACTGGCTCCAGACTGTGACACTTTGGATGCTGCCAACAAAATTGGGGTCGTCTACACTGAGTCCAGCTGGCTAATTCCCAATATAGAAATTTTATGCTAAAAAAGCAGAAGAATGCTAAGAAATGAGGATAGTATAAGAACCTCTGGGACAACTTTGAGTGTATGACGGGGTGCCAGAAAGACAAAAGAAAGGACATGGAATTGAAACCCTATTTTAAAAAATTAAATGTGGAAAACTTCCCTAACCTGGTGAAGGAAGTAGATACAAAAGTCCAGAAAGTGCAGGGTCCCAAAAGGTAGAACCCAAAAAGGCCCACGCACAAGACACAGCATAATTCAAATGCCAAAGGTTAAAGAAAAAGAGCATTTGAAAACCAGCAAGAGGAAAGCAGGTAGTTACCTAGTAGGGAGTTTCCCACAAGACTATGAGCTGATTTCTGAAGAAAAACTTTTCAGGCCAAATAAGGTTGGTAAGCGATATTCAAAATGATGAAAAGCAAGGACCTACACCGAGACTGCTC
>NW_028089992.1:0-702 GCF_014824575.4 Sturnira hondurensis | reverse complement strand
GCATGCTGCCTTAGTTTCCCATAGTTTTGGAAAGGAGAGCAGATATAAATATTAATTTTTAATCTATCAGGCTGAAATTATAGATAGAAGTTGGCAAACTAAAAAAATACATAACCCAAGTTGTTCAAATATTTCCTAATGTTATACTTCCCAAATTTGTCAATAATAAGACTCTTCAGAGAATTTATTAAAATGCATATTCCTCGGTTTTGCATTAGACTTACTGAATTGCAATCCTCAAAGAAAATGCCAGAAAATTTGTGTTGCTAGCAAGTGCATAAAGTGATGATAATCAGCCAATTTGTGAAACACCATTTTGAGACATATGAAATAAATGAAAATTTCATTAATAATCCTATGATGTTAGCATAGTCGTCATATGAAAAATAAATAAGCATTTGTATACAGACACATACAAACTCTAAGTCACTTTTAATTATAAACATACATTAAAAACTTGTAAATAAATATTAGCAATTTGAATGTAGCATTATAATAAAAGAATAATAAATTTTTACCAAGTTATGAGTCTTCATAAAATTGCTAGGATGTGTCAGGGTTAGAAAGGGTGTTTTCTTTTTTCATACAAATCACAAACTAACTCTTTAAAGAAGAAAATCTATGTTGCTATCTCAGTATATGCCGAAAAGCATCATATAATAATTAACATACATTTCAGAAAGTAAGAGAACAAACATCCTT
>NW_028089991.1:0-529 GCF_014824575.4 Sturnira hondurensis | reverse complement strand
ATCTCATCTTCAAAAAATAACCTTCTGTGTGGCTAAAGAAAACAATATAAAATTAAAAAAGCACTACGTATATTGAAAAAAAACATATTTGCAGAAAATGCCTCAGCCAAATTTTTAATCTGCAAATCATATAAAGAAGTCCCAGGACTCTACTCCAAGAAGACAAACAACGTAATTGTCAAATTGGCACAGGACTTACACAGACACTTCTGTGAAGAGGTCCTACAGAGGATACAGGCATAGGAAAAGATGCTCAGTATGCCTAGCTATCAGAAAGCTGCTAATTAAAACAACAATGAGATTTCGCTTCACACAAGTCAAAATGGCTATCAAAATAAAGAGTCACGTGACAAGTTTTGGATAGATTGTAACAAAAAGGGAACCCTAGTGCACAGTTGCTATGTGCACACTCTAGCACTTTGAATAGCTTCATCAAACTAGTCAAATGCTTCAGTAATGCATTTGAATAGCATCAAATGTTGTTTGATCTTTTGTTGCGACAGATTTGCTGACTCTTGTAACTTTCATA
>NW_028089990.1:0-4603 GCF_014824575.4 Sturnira hondurensis | reverse complement strand
CCACCAAGCTCAGGGTTTCAGAGACAAGAAGTTATGTCCCCATAACTTCTGGCTGTAAAAATCAGTGGGGGTTGAAGAAACTGCAAGAATCACAGGAGACTCTTCTTAAAGGGCTCACAATGGACTTAAGACCTATGCATACCAACTCCCTCTGGGATTCAGCACCAGGGCAATAGCTGAAAGGGCAACAGTGGCATACAGAGAAAAAGTGAAGTGACTGGCATTAGGGCCAGTGTGAGGAGGCAACTTCCTCTGGGCAAACCCCCAGAGTTCAGGCAGTGGCATGGTCCCCTCTCTGAGATCTCCCCCACATACTACCACAGAATGGTAGCACAGGTTGCCCCACCCTGGCAATTAGCTAAGACTCTGTCCCATACAACTTACAGGTTCACTTTTCTACAATAGACCATGCTCCTAAGGGAGTAGAAGCAGCGTTAACTAATACAAGGAAACAAACACAGAAGCTGCTAAATTGAGAAGACAAAGAAGTATAGCCAAAATGCAAGAACAGAAAAAAACTCCAGAAAAAGAACTAAATGAGATGGAGATAAACAACCTATCAGATGCAGAGTTCACAACACTGGTTATTAAGATTCTCGAGGAACTGACTGGGTACTATAACAGCATAAAAAGACCCAGGCAGAAATGAAGGTTACCTAAGTGGAATAAAGAAAAATCTACAGGGAACCAATGGTGGAGGGGATGAAGCTGAGGATCAATGATTTGGAACATAAGGAAGAAAAAAGCATTTAATTAGAACAGGAAGAAGAAAAAAGAATTCAAAAAATGAGGATAGGCTAAGGAGCCTCTGGGACATTTTCAAATGTACCAACATCCAAATCACAGGGGTGCCAGAAAGAGAAGAGGAAGAGCAAGGAATTGAAAACTTATTTGAAAAAATAATGAAAGAAACTTCCATAATTTGGTGAAGGAAGTAGCCCTACAAGTCCAGGAAGCACAGAGTCCCAAACAAGTTGGACCCAAAGAAGACCACAGCAAGACACCTCAGAACTGAAAGGCCAAAGGTTAAAGATAAAGAGAGAATCTTAAAAACAGCAAGAAAAAACAGGTAGTTACATCCAAAGAAGTTCCCATAAGACTGTCAGCTGATTTCTCAAAAGAAACTTTGCAGGCTGGAAGGGACAAGAAGTAATGAAAAGTCCCTTTTCATTCAAAGTAATAAAAAGCAAGGACCTATATTACTTTATCCAACAAATTTATTATTTAGAATTGAAGGGCAGATAAAGTGTTTCCCTGACAAGATAGAACTAAGGAATTCATCAGCACCAAGCTATTATTATGTGAAATGTTAAAGGGAATTATATAAGAAAAAGATAAAAAACACTATAAACATTAAAATGTCAATAAATTCACAACTATCAACAACTGAATCTAAAAATGAACCAAGTAAACAACCAGAACAGAAACAAAAATCATAGGCATGGAGGTCATTTTGAGGTTTCTTAGTTGGGAAGAGAAAGGGGAGAATGGAGGAAAGCGGCAGGGATTAAGTACAAATTGGTAGGTATAAAATAGACAGGGGATTGTAAAAACAGTATAGGAAATTGAAAAGCCAAAGAACATATATGCATGATCCATGGACATGTATTAAAGGAGGATTGCTGGAGGAAATGGGGGATGGGGGTACCAGTGGAGGGTGGCAAAGGGGAAAAAATGGAACTGAAATAGCATCATCAATAAAATATATTTTAAAGAATTCTTGTGGCACATCTGTGTTCCTGTGCCACGCATATTGGTTGAACATCACTGACATAATTTACTTTGAGTAAAATTCACGGTCAAAAACCATTTTATTATGGATAATTATACAACTTGTTTTACTTTGGAAAGTGCAAAATTATACCGTAATAGTATTGATATATATATTTTGTTTCCTGTAATAATGTTCAATTTTTCATATATGTTTTTGATCTCTTTGACTCTTTGTTGGCTCAGATTTTTAAATTTGTACTTTGGCCTGAGTTCCTTGACAACCTGAAGTGCTGCTTTTGGGACAAAATGCTAGACCAATGCCTAGAGATATTCAGAGATGTAATAAAATCACTCAGGCTCTTCATTTTTAATGAAGAATCAAGTTTCTACAATTATTAACTTTAAATTAAGACTGCAGTCTTTTTAAAGTATATTTTATTGATTATGCTATTACAGTTGTCCCACTTTTCCCCTTTCTGCCCCTCCACCCTGCACAACACCTCCCTCCAGCATTTCCCTCCTTAGTTCCTGTCCATGGGTCATACATATAAGTTCTTTAGCTTCTCCATTTCTCATACTATTCTTAACCTCCCCCTGTCTATTTTGTACCTACCATTTATGCTTCCTATTCCACGCACATTTTCACCATTTCTCCCCTTCCCCTCCCTGCTGATAACCCTCTATGTGATCTCCATGTCTGTGATTTTCTTCCTGTTCTAGCTGTTTGCTTAGTTTGTTTTTGTGTTTATTTTTGTTTTGAGGCTCAATTGTTGATAGTTGTGAGTTTGTTGTTGTTTTACTGTTCATAGTTTTGATCATTTTCTTTTTCTTAGATAAGTCCCTTTAACATTTCATAAAATAAGGGCTTGGTGTTGATGAACTCTACCTTATCTGGGAAGTGCTTTATCTGCCCTCCCATTTTAAATGATAGCTCTTTGTAGGTCCTTGTCTTTCATGCCTCTGAATACTTCTTTCCAGCCCCTTCTTGCCCAAAAGGTTTCTTATGAGAAATCAGCTGATAGTCTTATGGGCACTCATTTGTAGGTAACTCTGTCCTTTTCTCTTGCTGCTTTTAAGATTTACTCCTTATCTTCAATCTAGTCTTTGGGACACATTTCTCCTGATATACCTTTGAACTGTGCAGCTTCAACTTCTAATTATATAGAGCAAAGGATTAGTCTATCAATTCCTGAGATGGGTAGATTTGTCTTTTTTCCTTTCAACTCAGCCACGTGTTTTTTAAAAGTTTTTTAACTACAAATTTATATAATTTATATAGTTGCAATGTATGCATATAGAGTATATAAATGTGTGGTATGAATGATGTACATGTATGTAATACTATTTCTCATGTCTGCTCCTTCTTCCATTTTACCTGGAAGTGCCAAAAATTTAACTTGAATGATTTGAGTTTAAATGTAAGGCATTTAGATAGATGGTCATTGGGGTTGGGGGACTGGTTGAAAAGATGAAGAAATTAAGCTAAATGAACAAACAAACAAAAACCCCCCAAGCAAAAAAACTCCCACAAAACCTCAGAGACACAGACAACTATACGCTCATCATCAAAGGGAAAGGTGGGTGGGGGAGGTAGAAGAGGTTAAAGGGGAGATAAATTGTGATGAAAAGAAATGACTTGGGGTGGTAAACACACAATGTAAAGATCATGTATTATTGAATTGCACACCTGAAACCTATATAATTTTATTAACCAATATCACTCCAATAAATTCAAGAAAAATATATATACATTTATACATATACTTCCATACACACACACACACACACACACACACATATATATATATATATGTATGTATATATATATGTATGATGTATGTATATATATATGGGGGAGAGAGAGAGACTCAAGGGGGTGTATCTGGAAGCTTATAGCTGGTTTTAAACTCCTCCAACCTGGGTGAGCAAGCACTGTTTTAGGGACATTCTGACCACTGGGGTCAAGTTAAAATTATTTTTTATGGCTTTCAGTAAGGTCAATGAAATACACTGATTCAGGAATATTTAGTGGTGATTTTTGCACGGGGGTGTGGAGTAAATAAGAACAAAGAACGAAGAATATTATAATAGGGGTCATAAATTTAAAGGTTAGGCAAACATTAGTGGAAAGATTATAATGTAAGCCACAAGAGTTTCTGTAATTCCAGAAAATACTTCATTTGTGGAGATATGGTTAAAAAAATCTCTCTGCTAATCATGGAGATGTAAGAACTAGGATCTTAGTTAACAATGACTACTCTTGCAAAAACCTGGTTTTCCTCACAAAACATTTCTGATGTATCTTACATTAAAGAACATTTGAAGGTAGGTATTTTAACATATATACATAAACCATAGTTATAGACAGCAGTGTGGTGATGGCCAGAGGGAATAGGGGGGTGGGGCCTGGGAGCTGGGTGGAGGCAGGCAAAGGAGAGAAAAATGGGGACATCTGTAATGATGTTAACAAAAAAGATTTTAAAAATGTTTTAAAAAGTGGCATCTCAGATTGCTTTGTCTTTGAAATGACCATTAGAGTAGAGCAAGTATCTCACTTACTGGTGATTGACATATGGTGATGCCTTTTATCTTTGTTTCTCTATCAGAAGTAAGTCAATTCTTTTTCAGTTTTGACAGACAGTATTGCTATAAGATATTACAGTTCACTGGCTTACTGCTGGAATATAGTACAAAGGGCTTGGGAAAGTTAAATGCCCTTACCTCTTTGACAGTATTTTCTGACAGAAGGAAAGAAGGCTATAACTAAACTCTTGGGTGGTGTACAATTGCTCAGCCATACTTCTTGTTAAAATATTGAAGTATTTCAGTATTAACTTCAAGTCATGCGACACCTGTCAAAGAACTGCCCCTCTGTCTAACAATGACATAA
>NW_028089989.1:0-1222 GCF_014824575.4 Sturnira hondurensis | reverse complement strand
CACAGAGATGGCATCTGTCTATGGGACTGATCCCCCTTGAGAAATGGCCTGCATCACTCACCATGGATGGGTCATAACATGTCCTGTGGCCCAAGGAGTCTGTGAATGGGTCCTGAGAGGAATACATACTCGTTTTTTCTCTGTGCTTCACAGACCTTTGGCAGGTGACACCTCTCAGTGGCTGTGAGAGGAATTCAATGTAGACACATCACCACATGAACAAATGCACTAAATTTTCTTACAACGAGGGACATGCTTTACAGAATCTAACAACAAACAAAAAGGAACCACATCAGATGGAGTTATTGAGTTCCATACCATCTTCATAGTCCTGGTTTGACAGAAATGGAAATGAGCTATCAAAACATGTGTTCTGCTGGACAGGCTCCATCTTCAGCTCTCAGCCCCAGCCTCCACAGATGAGAATAAGTCTACCTAGATATAATCTGCTTCGGGAGGAAAGGTGGCCAATCTCTCAAAGGAGAAGGGCCAAGTGCCTTTTCCTCGATAGGCTTATATTGGGTTCAATTTGCACAGGAATACACGTAAAGCTCATCAGTCATTGTCAGGCAGTAAGGATCAAACAATAGATAACATACAAAGAACTATGAGTGTAACAGAGTACAGCCCAGAGGGGGGCCCCAGAAAGGGCTTTGGAATGAGGTCCAGAACTCAAGGTGTCCAGGAAACATTACTATATCCTCACCCCATCTCCCCCCCATATGTATGAGTTGGGGAAAGGGAAAAATTGAGCAGGGCCATTGAGAGTTGTTTTGTACAACAAAGTCTGTGCAACTAAGCTCTGGATTGGCTATTTAACATATCTATAACCTTTAACTGGTTCCATAGACATGTTAAATAGCTGTGGCCATGCTCTGAGCCAGGGGATGGAAAGGGACTTCCCCCACAAGAAGTAACTGGGAGGCAGGTCTCCCAGGTTATGGTGCTTGAGTGAGAGCTTGGGAATGATTGGCTCCATGACATGGGGCCACACCTGGCCAGACTCATGATGACAGCCCAGTAGACTTGGAATAATACAGGAGTGCTGGCAAGTGTAGCTGATTGTAGGAGAACTCGGAAATGGGGCTGCAGAGGAGAACTGATGTGAGTATTTAAAACCCAGACTCGGTAGCCATTGAAAGAGCCACGAGGCTTTGCCAGGCTGGGGATCCCCACAGCTATGTAAGAAGAGAGAAAGCCACATACCTCTGTCAGAGTGGGG
>NW_028089988.1:0-521 GCF_014824575.4 Sturnira hondurensis | reverse complement strand
TATCCAAATCTTTGCAATATATCTTGATGTCAGATATCGTATTCTTCATTTCTGATTGGTCCTTAGGTTGATTCTAGCACTTGGCTATTGTAAATTGTGCTGCTGTGAACATTGGGGTACATAGGATCTTTTAAATTGGAGTTTCAGGGTTCCTAGGGTATAATCCCAAGAGTTGAATTGACAGTTTTCTGAGGAAATTTTTGAGGAAATTTTCTGAAGAAAAAAAACTAAAAATCCATTTTTAGTTTTCTGAGGAAATTCCATACTGTTTTCCACAGTGGCTGCACCAGTCTGCATTCCCACCAACAGTGCACTAGGGTTCTTCTTTCTTCACATCCTCTCTAACACTTGTTCTTTGTTGATTTGTTCATGATTGTCATTCTTATTGGTGTGAAGTGCCCATCTATAAATGAATGGATAAAAAAACTGTGGTACATTTACACAATGGAATTTTATGTTGCAGAGAGAACGAAGGAGCTCCTACCCTTTGCAACAGCATGGATGGAACTGGAGAGCATTAT
>NW_028089987.1:0-652 GCF_014824575.4 Sturnira hondurensis | reverse complement strand
GATACTTACTATAGTCCTCCAAAGAGAACCTTATTTCTTAATTATCTCTGCAGCTCTAGAGTTCTTAGGGTCCCCGAATGAACCTCTGAGTGTGAACAAAAGACATTTCAGAATGCTTCATTGATTGTCAATTCCTTCCCTTCAAAGGAGATATAGGAGCTGTGAAATTTCTTGTTCAAATGCTGATGCAAGAGTTAGAAGAACTCATTGCTTCCTTGCCCCCTTGCAGTCCACTTCCCAGCATCCAGTCAGACCACATGTAATTTGATGTCTTTGGGGCTGTGGAATGCTGTACACACCTCATTCCTTAACATTCTTGTTGGTTGATGTCCCAGAATTATTTTTAATATGTCTTTATTCTTAAAAGTAAATTGAACTTATGAAATTAAAAAATAGTCACCTTCTGGTAGAAAAAGTTATAAGATAGGAGAAAATTGAGAGTTGGTACAATTTTTAGGATAGATAAAAGGGAAGAGTAGTTTTGTCCTCAATTATTGGTACATTTCAAGGTAGAATGGATTTTTTTTTTTCCGAGAGGGTGTCCTACTATCCTGGTTTGCCTGGCACTGAGGAGTTTCCTGAGATCTGCATGGGACTGTTTCAGAGCTTAAACAGGACAATCCTGGCAAATTGGGATTGTTGTGCAGATCAT
>NW_028089986.1:0-566 GCF_014824575.4 Sturnira hondurensis | reverse complement strand
ATCCATTTCAAAACCAGAGTGGGGAATGAAAGGATAAAGTCAGCCCCATTTGCTATTGTAGCACCATTTCCCTAGCAGACCTATGGCCTTGTTAAATGTGACTGACATTTTACTCTTCTGAGTTTGTCCCCAGGACTGGAAATGACTGGAAGCAAGAGCAGAACTCACTGCTCCCTATAGCCACAGGCAGAAGGTAATATGGGAACAAACTGCACCCCTAAACTGCCCAGGGGCCACATGAAAGCAACCGTCACCCTTTTTGGTCTTATTATAATACAGTAAGACGTCAAAGCCCCCACCCCTCAATGCTGATGTATCTCTCCCCACCATGCCCCTCTCCTTTCATTGAGAGTGAACACAAACCATTCTCCACAAAAAGAAAATGTCACCTGGGTCATGTGGGGGAACTGGAATGAGGCATCAGCTTCTGCCAGCTGCCCTCCCTGATGGAGTGTGGCCCTTGGTCCATGAGCAGACACGGGAAATGCCACCAGAAACAACACTGGAGCTGCCACTATCACTCGTGTGCTGCACTCAGGCTTCTACGGAGTTCTGGGGGAGGGGAT
>NW_028089985.1:0-813 GCF_014824575.4 Sturnira hondurensis | reverse complement strand
GTAAATTGCTGTGACAATAGTTTCAGTCTGCAGAGCTACAAACTTTAGCTGACTTGGGCACAAATAAATGCCAGATTAAAACTAGTGGGTTTTTTTTCTGTCTCTCTAAAAAACAGATAACCGAATGAGAATGCTTGCGTTACATGAAGTGTATGTTAGTGTGTGCCAGCAGGGGGCGGGGAGTAGGGAGTATAGCCATGGGAAAAGGAATGCTGTGGAAATCCAAAGCTAAAGCAACCCTTCCACCTAATAATATTGGCAGCTTCTCCTTCCCTTGTTCTAAATCCTACACTCTGCACATTGGTCATCGTGACACTTAATGTTGTTCACAGACATTTGATTCAAATTCACTTGAGGAACTTAGATGACTGAACTCCTAGATCCCTCAGTTTTACCCAATGGGTGGAGTGGAGTGATGTGACAGGACTGTTTGTCTTCCTGATGTTGGCTTGTATAAGTGCTTTGTATATTTTGGAGATCAAACCCTTGTCTGATGTATTGTTGGCAAGTATCTTCTCCCATACAGTGACTTACTTCCCTATTCATTTTGATGATGGTTTTTTTTTAGCTATGCAAAAGGTTTTTAATTTGATGTAGTCCTGTGATGCGGACACCAGCCTGCAGTGTCCATGGCGTTGTGGCCGAGATAAGACAAATTCTCACAGACTACCGAGTCTTGTGGATGAAAAGGGATGGCACAGCCACTGTCTCCAGGGGACAGTGCCTCAGAGCCCCTCGACCATTCTCTCAAGAGAAGAGCACCCTGACCCTTCCCTTAACAAGTTTTTATTGCTTTTCTGGGCACATTACACT
>NW_028089984.1:0-579 GCF_014824575.4 Sturnira hondurensis | reverse complement strand
ACACACACACACACATACATACATACATACATACATATACATACATACATACATGGAGGTCTGTCCAGAAAAAATCCAGCTATTGTCAATATAACAAGAATGATTTGTGCAGTATTGATGCAATCTGGCAGCCAAAGAGAGTGCACTGGAATGGACATGCATGAATAATGACGACTTCACTGTACTAGCCAGTGGGGGCAGCAGACGTCAGTCAGTGAACGTGTGCACTGCATGGCTGTTGTGTTTAAAATGACTGAGTGAGTAGAGCAACAAATCTTCATCAAATCTTGCATTAAGTTTAAACTTTCCTCTGTGGAAGTTATTCAGATGATTCAGAAGGTTGCAGGCAAGGGCAACTGGTGATGGGCAGCTTCTTCACAACAAAGTACCAGCTCATGCATCATATCTTGTGCAGATTTTTTTTGTTAAACATCAAATCACCCAGGTGACTTCACCCCCCCGCCCCCAGCCCTGATTTGGTGCCCTGAGGCTTCTGGCTTTTCCCCAAACTAAAATCACCTTTGAAAGGGAAGAGACTTCAGACCATTGATGAGATTCAGGAAAATACAATGGGGCAGC
>NW_028089983.1:0-1042 GCF_014824575.4 Sturnira hondurensis | reverse complement strand
CAGCAGGGGACACACAAGAGGCAACCATGCATAGATATTCTCTCCTTCCCTTTCCCTTGAAAGATAAATAAATAAAATCTTAAAAAAAAAAAAAGTAATGAGTTAAAAAAGTGTTCTGAGCAGAGGGAAAAAATCTCCTATTGCATCAAAAGATGAGTGCTTTGAAGGTGATTGATATTTAAATATGTAAGAATAAATACACAAATTTTCATAAATAAATTCCAGGGTTTGTTGCCTCTCCCTCCCTCCCCAAGTTTGACTGCTGCACATGTTACAGAAGCTGTTCATTTGTTTTACAGACTTCATTTTACGCTTTCTGTTTCATTTGGATAGTTTAGTAGCTATATGTCTAAGTTCACTGATTTTTTTTTAAAGTTTGCAATCTGTTTTAATTCCATCCAATAGAATTTTCATTTTTGCTCTTATTTTTTTATCTTTTTAACTTCTACTTGTTTCTTTTTTTCATATCTTTTCCTTTCATCAGTATCTTTGTGTTTTCCTTAAAATAGTTTCCTTCTTTGTAATAGCCATTCTAAAGTCATTGTTAATTCCATAGCATAGTAATATTCTGGATACATTACTATTGACTGATTTTGATTTTTTACCTGTTCATGAATCACATTTTTATGCTTCTTGTAAGCCTGGTAATTTTTTATTGGAGGTTGAACATTGTGAAGTTACTTTGTTTTGAGCAAATTTTGTTTTTTCTCTTTAAAGAGTTTTGAATTTTGTTCTGGAAAATAATTATGTATGGATTAGCAAAATGATTCCAAAGCTTGTCTCTTAAGGGAAGATCTACAATATTCTTTACTCTAGGACTGTTTTAGCCTTACTATTAAATTGTGTTTCTTCTGGAATTTATTTAGTGCTCTGGTATTCAAGAGTCGTCTATGCAGTCTGGCCTTGGGAACTTGAGTGTTTACCTGCTGTTTGAGTTTTGGGTGTTACTTGGCTTACTGCTCTCCAGTAGTTGTTCTTTACCTGGTTTTGTGGTTTTACTCTATTCATGTGCAGATTGTTTTTCAGCCAAAATTTCAAAGAG
>NW_028089982.1:0-1357 GCF_014824575.4 Sturnira hondurensis | reverse complement strand
GTGGCTGTTCCTCTTCCCCTTCTGGTATGGGGTCAGAGTAACTTGACTGTTAGGGTTTAGTTAGGGTTTAGTTCCAGTTCTCTGCCTTGGAGAACTGTGGTTGGGTGGCTGGTAGGGCCCACATGCAGGCATCCTCTGGCGCATGGTAGAACGTCCCTGACATTGTGTGTCTTTGATCTTGGCATTCAGGAAATTAGTCGCTAGTGGAGCTACCACATATTTTTTGGTCTCATCGATAAGGTTTGCGTGATAGATCGTGGAAATAAAGACACGGAAGTGTGAAGTGTGTGGGGTGACCAACATAGGTGTCGGGTTGTACTCCACTGAAAGTCTGCTTAGCCATGCAGACTGGAGTGAATTGATGCTTTCGCCACTGGACGTGACATCCATGGAGGCACAACTATTTTTTAAAAAACTATTGTTAGTAATTGTAGTAAAATACACATAAAATTAACTGTCCCACCAGTTTTAGGTGTGTATGGTTCAGTGGCGTTAAGTACATTGACGCTATCGGGCAATGTACTATCGGGCAGCCATCCCCACCCTCCCTCTCTAGAACCCTTTCATCCCGCAAAACGAAACTCTGTCCCCATGAACACCAACTCCCCACTCCTGCAGCCCCTGGCAAATGCCATTCTGCTTTGTGTCTCCATGAATATGACTTCTCTAGGTACTTTATATGAGTGAAATCATACGATATTTGTCTTTTGTTACTGGCTTATTTCACTTAGTGTAACATCCCCAGGGTTCATCTATATTGCAGGATGTGGCAGGACTGCCTTCACTTTGAAGGCTGAATAATATGCCATTGTATGTGCAGATCACATTTTGTTTGTCCATCCATCCACTGACACACAGTTTTGGTTCTTATGAATAACGCTACTATGGACATGAGTGTACAGGTATCTCCTCAGTCAACTCTGTTATGAGCCAGAAAAATATCCAGGATGCAGGCAGCTAATTTTCTGTTGAGGTCGTGGCTTAGGGGAGAAGGGCAAGGGAGGTAGAGACATTAGATGCCCCGTGGATGTGAGGGAACCTCCCGGAGCATTAGGAAGGATGAGAGTGTCTGTTCCGGCCCTTCCACCAGTTCAGCCGCGACTGCAGTCACATAAGCTCGTGGGCCTCGGTTTGCTCATGTCAGGTGGAGACACAGCTACCTACTGCCCTCCCTCCTTGCAGTGCATTGGTCGAGATATAAAACCTTCTCCGGAGAAAGTAGCTTTGCAAATGAAAGTACCTCAAATTGAGGACAATAATAAATATATTGTATGCAATAAAAATATAGAAATTTATACATATGTATTTTTTAATATATTTTATTGATTATACCATTACAGTTGTTCTATTCCCCCCC
>NW_028089981.1:0-652 GCF_014824575.4 Sturnira hondurensis | reverse complement strand
CAAAACCACTGTTAATGACTGGTCTTATTGGTTTTATGCAAAGAAACCTTATATTATCATTCATTCCTTCAGAGTGCCAAATTCTGGAGGGATCAGGTAGAGAGAAAAATACAAAGTATAATGGAAAATCTTTTTCCTTATTTACTTCCTCACAGAGTATGAAGTTTTAACCTTTTCTGGAATCTTCAATTTCCTTTTTAGAGCAGATAAAGAGCAAGATATAGAACAGAGTTTCAGAACAATATATAGGTAGAGGCATTCTCTTGCACCAATGCGTCCACTGGTGCCTCACAGAGACATACACCTTCAGGCCCGGTCTTTTGGCAGAGACATGCTGCTTTGCCTCAGGCTGAAACACTTGTCAGCCCCAAATGACCCTCCCTGGGTCTCAGGTGGCAAAAGCACTCTCCCCAACCGGCTACAGGTGACCTTCACTAGGTCTTTAGGTGTGGAGACATGCTCCTTCAGGCCCGGTCTCATGGCAGAGACATGGCTTTGCCTCAGGCTGAAGCACTTGTCAGCCCCAAATGACCCTCCCTGGGTCCTAGATGGCAAAGGCACTCTCCCCAACCAGATACAGGTGACCTTTCCTAGGTCTTTAGGTGTGGAGACATGCTCCTTCAGGCCCGGTCTCATGGCAGAGACATGCTGC
>NW_028089980.1:0-720 GCF_014824575.4 Sturnira hondurensis | reverse complement strand
TGACTCCAGACTCTACCTGCCTCAAGGAGTAATAAGAGAGATAGTAAAGGATGTTCATACTAGTACCCACCTAGGGCAAAATAAGTTAGAACAGCTTGTCAAGAAATACTATTTAGTTCCCAACATTAGGGATATTATTCACTCCATTGTCTCTAGATGTAGCATCTGTGCTAGGGTAAATGCGCAGAATAAGAAATTGCCTCCCCTTGTAAGGTATCGGGGAAAAGCTCCTGGAGAGTTATGGGAAATAGATTTCACAGTGATGACTCCTGGGAAGTCAGGTTATAAGTATCTATTAGTATTAGTAGACACCTTCTCAGGATGGGTAGAAGCATTCCCCACATGAGGAGAGACTGCCTCCACCGTTTGCAAAGTTTTATTGAGGGAAATCATACCCAGATATGGCATTCCCATAGCCCTAGGATCAGACAATGGAGCTGCATTTGTCTCAAAGATATCTCAAGAATTAGCTACAAAGTTCAATATCAATTGGAAATTGCATTGCATCTATTGGCCCCAAAGTTCAGGACAAGTAGAAAGGATGAACAGGACTTTAAAAGAAACCATAATGAAATTAAGGGAAGAGACTGGCAAAAACTGGGTTGAGCTACTCTACTCCCTTTCACCCTTTTTAGAACAAAGTGTACTCCTTACCTTAAGAAATGGGCTCCTTATGAAATCTTATTTGGCCAACCAATACCTCTTGTGCCTCGGTAAACT
>NW_028089979.1:0-529 GCF_014824575.4 Sturnira hondurensis | reverse complement strand
TCGCTTAGAGTTATTGGCTCTGGGACTTTGAGTTCTTCTTGCACCATCTTTTAGGCTGCTCATGCCTATTCCATAGCAGGATCAGAGCCCTAAATTGTTCACTAGAGCAGGGCAACTAAGTTGCTGGGTTGTGACGTTGTATGTGGGGGCGGGGTCAAAGAGGGACAATGCCTTCCCTCTGCCACCTGCTGCCTCAACCCCCACTGGAGCCGCAGCCACCACCGTCACCAGGCCCACACATTTCGTTCCACTGCACGTGAGTGTGCCACCGCTGTCAGCCCTCCACCACAGGGTTCGCCCCCCGGGGCCTGCGTGGTCCGTCTCACTGTGCACGAATGTGGGACTTCGGTCAGTCTGCCCCACACCCCGACTGGTTCCGGGCTGCCTGCACGCCTAGGTCAGGGGATCTGTCCTGCCCGACCCAGCTCTGCTGCAGGCTCCGCCTCTCTTACCGCCCCGTTGAACGGTTCGTAGTTCTTGGACTTCCATATAATTCCGTTTTCTGGTCTTTGGGTGTGTCCTAGTTCTC
>NW_028089978.1:0-582 GCF_014824575.4 Sturnira hondurensis | reverse complement strand
ATTTGGAATTTGAAGTTCTTGGTTTCTAAATGGCATCTATGGTAAAGAGTACTGTCCAGGAATACCCTATGCCAGAAAGTAAGAACATGCTCAAATAAGGGTAAAATCATGTCAAAAGTATGTAAGAGTCTGTTTTGATGGTTCTCTCACTGAGCAGACCTAGAACAAATGGAGCATGAAAAGAAATGACAATATTATTATATATTATAACAAATTGAATAAAATAGGAAGAAAAGAACACTCTTCATTAATTAAAAAACTAATAGTAAGGAAGGAATAATAGGCGATTATAATTTGGAAAAATTACAATGGTGGCTAACATTTTGCTAAGAAACAGTATGCTGCCGTAATATTTGCATCTCTCTCTACACAGTGATGACTTTCCCATATAGAAAACTGAGTGTGGTTATGAGGAAAAGAACATTCTCCAGACCCAGGCAGGCATCCTCTCCCAGTGTGAAAGGCTTGTATACTTTCAAGGCTATTAATGACATAAGAGACGGGGACAAATTAAGTTACTTCCATATTAAAGATTTATGAGACATACAGATTAGAAGCAGCACTATTTTCTGGACAGCTATC
>NW_028089977.1:0-754 GCF_014824575.4 Sturnira hondurensis | reverse complement strand
TTGTTAGACTGCTTTTCTATGTTTTTTTTTTCCTTTCTTTTTTATTATTTTTCATCTTAAAGCAAAAAAAAAAAAAAGACATTCATTTACCATTTGTTGCAATACTGGTTTGGTGTTAACAAATTCCTTTATCTTTTCCTTGTCTGGAAGGAAGCTCCTTATTTTTCCTTCTATTTTATTTTTTTAAATTTTTTCAAAAATATATTTTATTGATTATGCTATTACAGTTGTCCCATTTCCCCCCTTCACTCCCCTCCACTCTCCTCCACTCTGCACAACCCAACCCACCCACCCACATTCCCCTTCTTTAGTTCATGTCCATGGGTCATACGTATAAGTTCTTTGGCTTCTACATTTCCTATACTATTCTTACCCTCCCCCTGTCTATTTTCTACCTACCATCTATGCTACTTATTCTCTGTACCTTTTCCCCCATCTCTCCCCCGCACCCCCACTCCTCTGCTGATAACCCTCCATGTGATCTCCATTTCTGTGGTTCTATTCCTGTTCTAGCTGTTTGCTTAGTTTGCTTTTGTTTTTGTTTTAGGGGTGATTGTTAATGATTATGAGTTTGCTGTCATTTTACTGTTCATATTTTTTATCTTCTTTTTCTTAGATATGAATTCTTAAGTCCCTTTAACATTTCATATAGTAAGGGCTTGGTGATGATGAACTCCTTGAACTTGACCTTATCTGAGAATTGCTTTATCTGCCCTTCCATTCTAAATGAAAGCTTTGCTGGATAGAGCAATCT
>NW_028089976.1:0-2614 GCF_014824575.4 Sturnira hondurensis | reverse complement strand
TGAAACAAACAATGGCCGAAGCGCTAAAATGCATCTAAATTGATGAGTTCAAAAACTATTTTGAACAGTGGGAAAAAAAATGTCTCAATAGGTGTATTGCATCCAAATGAGAGTACCTTCAAGGTGACTGAAGTTTAAGAGTGTAGGAATAAATACACAATTTTTAATAAATAGATTCCCTTTTGGGGGTCCCCCTCATATAAAAATATATACATATAAACATTTATATTCAATATATACAATATATATATAATATATACAGCAAAGGGCTGAATATAGAGAGTGTATATTAATATTTTCAATGCTGGCTCAATAAAAGCAGGTATATAAAAATTGCTAATAAGGTGAATTAGTTTTATAAATCAAGGTCACACCAATATTTTTAAATTGAATTTATTGCAATGATATTGGTTCACAAAACCATCCAGGTTTCCAGCGTGCAATGCAATAAAACACCATCTGCATACCGCACTGTGCACCTATCACCCCTAGCAAAGTCTTTCTGTCCCTCTTTTCCCCTCTGCCCACTTCCAACCTCTGCATCCCCTGTTCCCCACCCCCTTCCTCTCTGGCTATCACCACACTTATCTGTGTCTGTGTATTATGTATATTTGTTTTTTGGCTAATTCCTTCACCTTCTTTCATTCAGTTCCCCAAATCTCCCTCCTCTCTGACAGCTGTCAGCTCGTTGACTATATTCACGAGTCTGTTTTTATTTTGTTCCTCAGTTTCATTCACTAGATTCCACATATAAATGAGATCATATGGTATTTGTCTTTCTCTAGCTTCTTTATTTCACTTAGCATAAGAATCTCCAGATCTATCAATGCTGTCACAAAAGGTAACATTTCCTTGTTTTTTATGGCCGAGTATTGTTCCATTGTGTAAATGTATTACAGTTCTGTGGTTTGGGTTTTTTGTTCTTGTTGTTGTTAATGCACTCAACCACTGATGGGCATTTTTTTTGGCTGTCCATTACAAAACGTTTGTTCAAAACAAAACTTTTTTGTTGTTTTAATGTACTCAACTACTGATGGGCAACTACTGATGGGAACCATGATTCCAGATCATGGTGATTGTAAATAACGCTGCACTGAACATAGGGGTTCATGTAATCTTGCAAATTAGTGTTTTGTGATTCTTAGGATATGTTCACAGAGGTGGGATCACTGGATCAAAAGACATTTTCATTTTTAACTTTTTGAGGCAACCCCACACTGTTTTCCATGATGGGTGCACCACTTTGTATTCCCACCAACGATGTACTAGGGTTCCCTTCCCTCTACAACCTCATCAGCACTTGCTGTTTGTTGATTTACTAGTGATAGCCATTTTGGCTGGTGCGAGATAATATCTCATTGTGGTTTAAACTTGCATTTCTCTAATGATTAGTGATGTTGGAACATTTCTTCATATGTCAATCTGCCACCTGTGTGTCCTCTTTAGAAAAGTGTCTGTTCAGGTTCTTTGCCAATATCTTTGGGCCTGTTCACTATTAATGTCATTTATGAATTTTTTATCACTTACAGTTTATTAGGCCTCCACATATAACTGTGAGACAGTCTGTGTTTCAGGTATATCTATGTATATTCACTTATATTGAGAACTTCTACCTGTCCTCTAAGAATCAGGCAGGTGTTGCTTCTTCTATGGTGACTGAGCTGAATTACCTTCATGTCGGGCACAAGTATACATTACATTTGTACATATGCTGATTTGTGTACAACACAGTCTGTTAAAATTATTTGTTTCAATTCAAGTCTTCACAACTCATCTTTGAGCTAGTGAATGACATGGTTATTCATTTTATCTTCAGGATATGGAACAGCAGGATATGATGCTTACTCAATATTTGGTTAAAAAAAGGATAATTTAGCCCTGGCTGGTGTAGCTCAGTGGATTGAGCACGGGCCTGTGAAGCAAAAGGTTGCTGGTTCGATTCCCAGTCAGGGCACATGCCTCGGTTGCAGGCCAGGTCCCCAGTGGGGGACACATGAGAGGCAACCACACATTGATGTTTCTCTCCCACATTCTCCTTCCCTTCCCCTCTCTCTAAAAATAAATAAAATATTTTTAAAAAAGGATGATTTAACTTCCTCAATTATAATGACTCAAATCTCAGAACTTTATGTAGGAGAAACTCTCAAGACATGGAGCCTAATGTGCATAATCTATACCAATAATAAATTAGTTGCAATGATTTAATTCTGACTAGATATCTGTTATGTGCTTTACACATAACAATTTAATCTTCCCTTTACACCTGCTTGGTAGATTTTGCTCTATTCTTTGCATAGATATGAGTCTGAGGTTAAATAACTTACACAACAGAGTGCAAGTTAGTAATTGGTGAAAGTTGTGTTTAACTCATACCCAGTGTGACTTAAATGCTCACATATTTTCTATATCTCCTAAAATTTCCTGCTTTGAAATTTTCCAAAGAGGGGAAGAATTCCATAGCAAAACAAACAAACTTTTACATTGATACAGGTAAAGAAAGCAACAAACTCACACAAGTGGAAAATCAGATGTGAATGTAGAAACTCATCACATATAAAGAAAGCTTTAAAAACCCCACCAATACTAAAAGCATGTTTAGCTTTTTATTATAGAT
>NW_028089975.1:0-1092 GCF_014824575.4 Sturnira hondurensis | reverse complement strand
GAAGGCGTAAGATTACAAGGATATGGCTGCTCACTGCCCATGGAAGACCAGACGGAAAGGGCTGGGATTAGAACCAGCCCTGGGGCCCAGAGCCCGGACCTGCAGGGGCGGGGGTTGGGGCCCTCCCTCCTCAGATGCGTTGCAACTCATCTCCATGAAGAGACCCGCCCCCTCGGCAGAGGTCCCCATCTGTCTAGCAGGGACAGTGACCAACTCGTCCAGTGTCCCGCCAGCCTCTCCTGTGCGGGAAAACTCACCAGACCGAAAGTTACTGTGAATTCCGTGGCGCTTTAAAACAGACCCATATTTTAAGGATCACAACAGCATCCACACTCGTGTGCAAAGAGTTTCATGAGTGCATGTTACTCATTCACTCTGACGAAAACACTCCTCTCACCCAGGAACCAGAAAAGCCTTTATTTAGATCATTGCCCTGGGACAGTGGGGGGGGGGGGGGGNGCACATGGACAAACCCAAAGAGGGGTAGGGTCAAGGGTGGGAAGTGGGGATGGCTTGGCGGGGGGATTGGTGGGGGGCAGTGGAGATAACTGTACTTGAACAAGGATTAACCAAAAAGAGTGATCCCCTGGAAGTTCAGTGCCTGGCTGACGGTGCCTCTTTCCATCCCACCCTCCCTCCCACCTGCCGCACCAGCGGAGCGCTCTTGGAAGGCAACTCTTGCTTTCCTTTTTTTTTTTTTCAGGGAGTGGGGCGTCTGGTTTATTACAAGCTAGACTTGTACCCCCAGAGCAGGCACTGTTATCCTCACAGGGCCGTGGGCCTGAGCTATTCCAACCATCTCTCCTTTTCCATAAAAATAAGTAACACAATGGCACATTTACCTGTTTTTACTCATTTATTTACTCTTCAGGTCAGCCCGGGGGGGGGGTATATGACTGTCATTTTCCTCAGAACGGTGAGGCTCACAGGCTTAAGCAACTCACTGAAGGTTGCTGAGCTAGTGAGAAAGCAAGATTCAAATGCAGGTTCATTCTTTCCCTGCCCTGCAACCTCCCCCTCCCTGTCTGCCTGCCTCCTCACCTTTCTGTCACCTCCCTTACGGCCATGAGATGTGAGTCTCCTGAAAGCTCA
>NW_028089974.1:0-1490 GCF_014824575.4 Sturnira hondurensis | reverse complement strand
GAACAGACTCCAAAAAGAGATGTGGGGGACAGACGTTTTATAATGACAGCAGCGTCAGTGACATCGTGGAGATTCAACATTTCTAAACACACGGACAGACACCAGGCTATGGGAGAAATAGACGACACAACAGTAATGGTCGCAGACGTCAAGGTTCCGCGTCCAGTAGCGGGTAGAACAGCTCACCAGGCGGTGAAACAAGAGGAGCTGCTCTCTAAACCAGCCGGTCTGCCATCTGCACAAGGCTTCCTCCGAGGAGCGAGGAGCGCGCGTTCTTCTCAAGTGCCCGGGAACGTTCTCCCAGGTAGATTGTGCGCCAAACCACCAAACCAACCTCCGTAAGCTTTGGAGGACAGGAATAATGCCCAGTGGGCCCTTTCTCAACAATGGGATGAACCCTGAGATTGGTAGGGGGGGGGGGGNGGATGAACCCTGAGATTGGTAGGGGGGGGGGGGCGGCGGGGACACGTCCCCGATGGGAGTGGTGAGTGGCGAGACTTTGGGGATGGCTGCCAGGGCCCTTCCGTTCTAACTGGTAGTGAAAAGCGTGGTAACCTTATCACCATTCACTATACATTGGTGTGATTTTTCTGTATTGTCTTGTCCGTATCTTTATACCTTTATTAAAAAGTTAAAATGAATTTTTAAAGTAGATATGGACTTTATGCCAATAAATTAGAAAATGTAAATGAAATGAACAAATTCTTAGAAAAACGGATGCAAGTTATGACAAGTTTTAAAGTAATTGGGTCCATAATTTAAAAACCTTTTATTGCCGTGGCTGGTGTGGCTCAGTGCCAGCCTGTGACCCCAGAGGTCCCCGGTTCCATTCCCAGTCAGGGCATCTGCCTGGGTTATGGGCCAGGTCCCCAGTGGGGGGCGTGCGAGGGGCAGCCAATTGATTATGCTCTCACGTTGATGTTCTTCTCTTTCTCCCTTCGTCTCTGTAAAAAAATAAAGACTTTAAAAAACCTTTTATTAAAAAGTACTCCAAGGACAAATATAAACTAATTCTAACCATATAAGTAAGAAATAATACTTTACCCAATTCCTTCCAAAGAATAGTAAAAGTGAAATTACCAACTTATTTTTTATTCACTTTGACACAAGAAAACCCAATGGAAGCATTTTCAACACAGTTTGTTTGCTGTCTCTGTATACTGGGGTGGGCAGAAATGGGCTTACGGTTATTCATATGGAAACATAAATACTACAGTAACACAAGAACAAACGTGAGCACTCGTAACAGTGAACGGCTTTCGCCCTCCCCTGTACTCAGGGACGATGTAAGCTCTCCGTTCAGCGGACCTCACGGTCCAGTGCCACCTCCTGCTCTGTCCCTCCTCTGCTTGCCGTGTGCACATTCCCTTTCCAGTCAGGGCAGACCCCTGAGTTAGTACCTGGCTGTTCCCACGCTAATTGGCACAAGAAGTCAACCAGCGGACCTCAGTAGCGGCTAATGTCACCCACTGGACTGGATTTATAAAGCT
>NW_028089973.1:0-621 GCF_014824575.4 Sturnira hondurensis | reverse complement strand
GATCCAAAAGTGAAGAGATGGGACCATCTGCTACTGGGTAATAATAAATGCCATTTTAATTCCCATGACAAACCCTGTTTGATCAGTGTTCCTATAACTCCGCTGCTTTCATATGAGGTATAATCTACCTGTTTTCAGCATTTTTATGGGGAATGGGATTTTGAGAATCACTTCCATCCACCACAAACGGTTTCTGAAGGGGAATTTAAGTGCATGTAAAAGAACCTTTCTAAATTGTTATATAGCCATTTTTTAGTTTTAAATACAACAGAAATGAAGACACAATAGATGGAAGATAAAACGGTCGACGTATGTGTGAAGAAGATGCGTACGTCAACATCCCCCGGCATTACACAAGTTCATTACCATGCACAGAGAGTCCCAGAAGCACAGGTATGGAGGAGAGGGTTTTAAAACGGGTCCCTGCTACAGGAACTAAGGATTTTAGATGAGAGACGAGGGCGGAAGAAGCCAGTCTGAGAGGCTCAGGGGATCGAATGTGGACTGACCCCCGAAGAAAACGACAAGGTTCACATCAAGAAATTGAAATCCTGTAAGCTTCAATGAACTCGCAGCCAATGCGAATTTAAATTCAGCGCTCACCTACTCGGGGTGGCCAGG
>NW_028089972.1:0-524 GCF_014824575.4 Sturnira hondurensis | reverse complement strand
CAGAGGTATGGGGGCTGGGAGCTCACTGAAGCCTGCTGCTGCTTGCTTGATAGGATTTAGGAAGTTGTGAAGCTTGAGGCAAGACCAGCCATTCATACGGAAAAGTCACCATTAACAGTTTGGGTGGGCCCCTACATTGGGCAAGATGGAGCCTTGTGGGATCTCCAGGGTGGTATAAACAGAGTTAGCCAGGTTGATGGAATCTCAGAAATGGCACCCACCTGCCAGCTCTGTGGCTTTGTGTGGGGAGGGTTCGGAAAAGGGACAGTAGCCTCTGCCTTTCTGTCTGGGAGAAAGCTGTCCCCCAGCTCTCACCTTGATGCCAGACACTTCAGTTCCTCCCTGCATTGCCACTGGTGCCTTTCAAGCTGCTGCCCTGGTGCTGGAGCTCAGAGGGAGTGAGTCTGAGTAAGTCCTTGTGGGGGTTCTTGAAGGGGAACTGCTTGGGACTCCCAAAGTTTCTTATACTACGGAATCCCCACTGGTCTTTGCAGCCAGAAATTATGGGGACTTATTTACCTGGC
>NW_028089971.1:0-656 GCF_014824575.4 Sturnira hondurensis | reverse complement strand
CTTCTACCTCTTCCTGGAGCTCTGAACTGGACTCTACAGATCCTCAGGAAGCCTGAGAATGATCTTCTTTAGCACCTTGTTTTAGTGAATACACTGGGTTACAATAACAGAAACTGGCTTGGACTAACTTGACCAACAATGGGAATTCGCTGGGAGAGGAAGGGTAGGAAGGAAGGAAAAGCTCTGTTACTAGGACCAGAGTCAAATGCAAAGCAGAAGAGTTCACATTGTCCACATTTTGGCCAGGGGTGGGGGCAGCCCTCAACTGACAATCCCTGGAAAGTGGCATGCAATGAGAAGAGCCCACTGCCCAAGGAAAAATCACAGAGCTGGAAGAAGTGGTCATGGGTGCAAGGTTGGCCACAACCCAAATAAATGCACACTCTTTCCCTGAGAGTGTGTGAAAAGGATCAGTGCACTTTCAAGGGAAGATCCAAAGCTTTTTAAGACCATAAATTCTCTGGAGAAAGAGACCTTTTCAAGACAGAGCCTTGGAAAGCATCTGTGAAGTGAATTCCAATGCATGAGGATCTCAGAGAGTTTGGTGACCCCTAAAATGTTAAGTGTCAGTAAACCCAGCTGGGAGTTTCCCAAGTCCAAAGAGTATATAATTGAGTGGTTCTTGAATCTGGCTATATTTCAAATCAGCAGGGGAG
>NW_028089970.1:0-686 GCF_014824575.4 Sturnira hondurensis | reverse complement strand
CTGAGGTGCTGTGCCTCTCATTGGCTGCGCGGCAGAAGCAGGTTACAGAAGCAGAATGCGGAAGTTAGACTCTCCTACGGGGCGTTCTTAGGCTAGCAGAAAAGGGGCTTTTCTCTATCATTCCCCGCTGTGGGTGCTTAGACAGCGCTTTCGTCTGTCTCAGCCTCCAATAACGGGACGCTCTGCTCTTGTTGTTGCTGGAGAATGAGAATGCGGCTAGTGGTCTTCCGTACTAGTGCTCCTTCTAACTGGCTGACTACTGTTCTGATGGCCCAGGGTCCTACGGTAATGACTAGGATGAGGATGATCAGGGGTCCTAGGACGGGGGCTAGGAAGGAGAGAAGAGTGTTCCGCCACCAGGAGGATGCTCCTGTCCCAGCCCTGGGCCATAGTCTGTTTTTAACAAAATAGCAACACTCTTCTCCTAGGAATATACAGGTCCCCCCTGTTCTTCGATTCAGAGCATTAATGAGGTTTTTTTCCTCATCATTTTTCTCCTCCTGTGATTTACTATTAGGAGGGGTTCTGAGATTCCTTTCTCCTTCTGGAATCATATAAAGGACAATGGACGAAGGTCTCATCTTCTTGTAACTACTTCAGGCTGGACATGGACGTTGTCCTACCTACCCTTGGATCAGGGGTACCCTGAAAGAGGAGGAGGCGGGTGCAGCACAGAGGGAGTCCTT